>NW_025776618.1:0-262864 GCF_021130785.1 Homalodisca vitripennis | reverse complement strand
GCCTTTCCCTTTTCACCCCAGTTTAAACTCGCTGTTTACAGAGAACTGACACAAGTTAAAATGTAAACTCAAAAACAAAAGTAGAGGAGATAGTTTGCACTTGCTCTAACAAAGCCTAATTTGCTTTTCAGGAGATCTTACTTAGGTGTTTCTCCAGAAAACAAATATAGGAATTTAGATGCGCGCATGGAACCCAAATACTACCTTTTCAACAAAGAAACGCTACCTGTGTGGCGGGTTGTGTTTACGTGCCAGCCACTGAGATCACGGTTCAAAAAGCACTTTAACATCAGTTTAAACCTCGCCATTTCGGTTTTCCCCCATAAGTATCATCAACAAATAAATTATTTTGAAAAACATGTTAAACAAAACTATAACAATTTGTAATTTGTTGAGAAAAAACAAGGATGTGTCCTTTTATTGCTATTATTTGGATTTCTTTAAATATTTAAACGTTCAGTGACTTCAATAACATTTAATTTATTAAGAGGCTTGAAAAAATATAATTTCCTAATATCAAAATGTGTCTTACAATGGTCTATTTCATAAAAGTTTTTTCAATCCCGCTCAACTGGTCCTCTTATGGGTCAGTGACATTGCTGTCTGTAACCGAGCCATCTCCAATTGATAGAATAAAGGATTCTATAATATCCTCTTCAATTAATAATTTCTTGTTATTTGCTGTCCTTTGCTAACTAAACTCCAGGACCTTTACCAACTCAAACTTTTCTCACAACCCTTAGCGCCTCCCTCAATAATTTTGCAGTCGGTATTTGATGTGCTATAGTGCGAAAGTTGTAGGTATACTAGTCTCATCACTATACATTTATCGAAGTCATTTAAATTAGTAACTCTTTTACGTCGTTGTCGGATTTTATTTGGTGTTGTAAAACTCACTCATTACTAACCTTTAATTTTTGAATCTTACTGTTTATTTGAGTAGCAATTCGCTCTGATACACCAGTTGCAGCAGCAGTTCTTTGACGAGCGTTCGATAACAGAATATTAACAGTTTGATGGTCTGCCTCTACCTTCATAAATTTCTAAACATTACTCAAGATTCAGCAAGCCTGACTATGAATAATTCTACCTTTGACTTTTGACTTTAACTCGTCAGATATTATCAGTAAAGCACAGAAACAAACTGATTTTAGTGAGTATGATGAGTTATTTATGTCAATATGATTCCTAGAAAGGATGCTGCCGATGAGCCACAGGAAATGTTTTCGGAACAAAGCGCATAACGTTATTCCGCCACTCACATACTCAAGGCCAGACGTGCTGGTAAAGTCCTCTGTTTGTACAATAGTATATGGGTGAAATATGACTTAGGTCAAGTTAAGAATTTTCAGTTCTTTTTAAAATTTACTTTTCCCTCTGAATTAATCATAATACCTTCAGCACTTATCTTGAAAGATGATAAAAATTTTCTGTTAATTCTAGAAAATTTACAAGGCCAGAGTTACTCTGAAGTTCATTATCATTAACTAACCATAAAAACGCAAATTGTACAGGTTTGAAGTTTATTATTATGCACCCGAAAGTTTTATTATCAATTTAAGGTAACAACGCTTCAAAGTCTTTTAAGTTTCTTCTATTTTTTTTACATGTCTATCAAGTTTGATTTTTGTTTGT
This sequence comes from Homalodisca vitripennis, assembly GCF_021130785.1. NCBI lineage: Eukaryota > Metazoa > Arthropoda > Insecta > Hemiptera > Cicadellidae > Homalodisca > Homalodisca vitripennis. The sequence continues at coordinate 261,229 of NW_025776618.1, read as the reverse complement.
TTTGGAAGGAGTATAAACTTTTGTTATGGTGTAGTCCAAACTGAACTTTGCATTAGATGAATGACTTGCAGAATGAGCGCTACCTATAGTCTTGATACTAGTTAATGTAACAAATGTACATATTCCATTACCAGGCTCAGTTAGCGAAACTAATATTTGATTTAAATTTAAAATGAAAGGGGAGGAGAATTATTTCTTAAAAGATATACGGGGTGTCTATAAAAGAACTCCGGGGTTTTAAGACAAAATATTTTAATAAAGTAAAAAACGTACATACATGTTTTATACATGATTAGAAAGCTTACATTTTCAAGATTTTTTAACAACTTAGTAAAGTTCAATGTGAGCTCCGTTAGTGGTACGGCACACGTCGTCGAAAACGGTATTCTACCTCTTCCCATGTCCTGGCGAGCATGTCTGGGGGAACAGACGCCACGCAATTCACTATTCGTTCCCTGAGATGGCGAACATTTCGAATTTTCTCCGCATAAACAAGATTCTTGATATGCCTCCAGAAGAAAAAGTCCAACGGTGTCATATCAGGGCTCCTTGGTGGCCATGGAATAGGTCCTTCCCTTCCAATCCACCTGTTACCGAAACGAGCGTTCCAGTGACTCACGCACACGCAAACTGAAGTGTGGCGGCGCCCATCTTGTTGGAAGTAAACTAAACCTTTCTCCGCCTCAATGTCATCCAACTGAGGATAAACATACTCCTCTAACATGTCACGATAGACATCACCATTGATATTCCTTTCGGCAAAAATGAAGGGACCTATGACTCTGTCATGCATAAGAGCACACCAAAACATTCACTTTGGGCGTGTCACGTTCGTTCTCAATAAACTCATGGGGCGGCTGTGAACCCCAAATTCTGCAATTATGCCTGTTTACAGTTCCGTTCACATAAAAAGTAGCTTCATCACTAAAAACCACACTTTAAAAAAAATCATTATCTTCATCAATTTTAGCCAGCATGGAAACAGAAAAGTAGAATCTCTTAACCTTGTCTGCGGTTTGATATGGTGTAAAAGTTGAATCTTATAGGCAGTTAAACTAAGTCTTTTATGAATTACCTTATGGACTGTTGATCTTGGTAACCCCAATTCCAGACTGCGTTTGTTACCGATTTCTTAGGGCTTCGAGTGCATGAAGCTCGGATTCTGTCTACATTCTCTTGAGACACACGCGGCCTACCCGGCGACTTTTGCTTCAAAACACTTCCTGTTTCCTTGAACGCACTTAACCACTGACGAATTGTTTTGTCTGTAGGCGGGTGTCAACACCATAGCTACGTCGAAAGTTTCTTTGTACAGTAACAACAGAATTAGTTTCTATGAGCCAAATAACACACTGAGCCTTTTGTTGAGGGGTCGCCATAGCGCGGTAGTCCAGACGACACTGACTGACTGCCGCAGCCGCTACGTCATTTCAAGGTCAACGCTCCGCAGTGCTGCCAACTGTTAAGAGAAACATTCCCAATTGGTATGAGTAAAACTCTTTGAGCTGCTTGTTTCAAAGGAATTGATCAAATGTTGCTATCTTGTATAGTTTTAAAAATATTAATTTTTTAAACCCCGGAGTTCTTTTATAGACACCCTGTATATCAGAAGTGTTTCTGGCAATTTCAAGTAACATAGATATAGAAATTGGTTTGAAAAAGTTTTGTGATTGCAGGTTAAGAATTCGGACTACGAATTCGATGAATCTGTTAACTTTATCCGAATGTGTGCTCGTCGAGTCAGATGTGGAGAGGAAGTTGGCGTCTCTGGATCCATACAAGGGGACTGGTCCCGATTCTATCCCCCTATTGTACTTAAACACTGCTGTGTACTTTACTTGCGCCCCATTTGACTGTTTTTTGTTCAACGGTTTTTTCTGAAGATTGGCACCTTTCCCGACTGTTTGAAAACTAGTTTTGTGGTCCCCATCCATAAATCCTCTGATATCTCGGATGTTAAGAATTATAGACCAATAGTTATTCAACCAGCGCTGGGCAAGGTCTTTGAAGCCTTAGTACTCGATCGAATCAGTTTCAGCTGCAAAAGTCTCCTAAACTCCGAACAGCATGGGTTTTCACGGGGAAGATCAATTACTACGAATCTTGTTCTATACGACCATTATATTCGATCTTCCTTCAGCGCCGGCTATCAGGTTGATAGTATCTACTTGGACTTTAGCAAAGCCTTCGACACCGTGAGTCATCGTCATCTGGTTGCGAAACTACGTGCCTATGGGTTTATGGGCAGCCTCCTACGCTGGCTTCATTCATACCTTACCGATCGGATGTTAATGGTTAGATCTTCTGGTGGGTTTTCCCAGCCCTTTCATGCTTCATCGGGTGTCCCCCAAGGTTCACATCTCGGCCCCTTTCTCTTTTGCATCTTTCTAAGCGACATCACCAAATGTATCAGTTCTGACTACCTTATGTTTGCTGATGATATCAAAATCTTTACTTCTGTTAGTTTCCATTGATGACTGCCACAGACTTCAGGTCAGTCTGCGTAGTATCTACGATTGGTGTGGTTGGAAAACAGCATGAAACTTAATATTAAGAAATGTCACGCCATATCCTTTCATCGTTCCGCTGGATTCATCCACTATGAGTACTCGCTTGATGGTTCATCGTTGGAGAGAGCTTATTCCACACGTGATTTAGGTGTTATCCTGTCTGCCAACCTGAGCCCAAATGACCACATAGACTCAATCAATTAACAAGGCTTCTCGGATGCTCGGATTTGTTATCAGGACTTCAAGAAAGGGACTTAGCATCGAAGCAATGAAAACAGTGTATGTGTCCTTGGTGAGATCTGTATTGGAGTTTGGCAGTGTAGTGTGGTCACCTTATCAACTAGGTCAGATTCAAAGACTGCAACGAATTCAGGATAGGTTTGTGCGTGTGGTCGGGGTCAGATTGGGTTTCGAGTATTTGGATGTGCCGGTGCGTGCTGTGGAAGAGTTTCTTGGCCTGAATCCTCTCATTGTGAGAAGGCAGTTGCACGACCTGACATTTCTTCAGAGGGTGCTTGTTGGTGATCTGGACTGTCCTGCCTTGCTTCGTTTGATCAACATCAGAGTTCCGGCCGGACTCGCTCCGCGGACTTCTTCTGCCGTCCCTCATGTTCTACCAACCATGAATTGAACAGCGTCATCCCTCGTCTGCACAGGCTTGGAAATCTGGTCTCCGCGAACTATGATTTCTTCTACGACAGCACCTCTAGTCTGAGGACTTTATTCCTATCCTTAGAGCACTGACTTCCGAAATCTATAACCAATAGCGGCACTTAACTGATTTCGGGTGTACTTCATTAACAAAGCTCATATCTGTCTTTATTATTTATTGTATTGTATTTATTTTAATCGTCTCTTAGGCTATTGTGTATTCGGCATCTTCTGTTATTAATTATTTAAATTGTTATGTATTTATTCTTTTCCGTAGCATGTTCAAGTTGTTACGTATTTGTAGTAGATACTAGTATATATTACATTGTTAATTTTTCATAGTCTATTAGTGTTATCGTTTGACTATCATTATGTTGTTATCCAAATTGTTTTCGTCTTCTGTTATTAATTATTTAAATTGTTATGTATTTATCTTTTCCGTAGCATGTTCAAGTTGTTACGTATTTATAGTAGTTACTAGTATATATTACATTGTTAATTTTTCATAGTCTATTAGTGTTATCGTTGACTATCATTATGTTGTTATCAATTGTTTTCGTTTCTGGTTCTTGGTGTTACTCATATATCTAGTTATGTTATTTTCATTAAGGATCTAGCTTTTTACTGTACAATTTTGTTAATGTTACTTATTAGTGTTTTCGTTGTCTATCTTATGTTGTAATCAATTTGTATTCGTTTCTGGTATTTAGTGTCATTCATCTATCCAGTTTGTTATTTTCATTAAGTATCTAGCTTTTTACTATACAATCTTGTTAATATTACTTATTATATATTTATCCATAATCTAATTGTAGTCATGATGGCTTTTATTTTATTATTGCAGACAGCCATCTGCAATCTGTGTTTAGTTTTGTAATTGGCGTATTGCCGTGAATAAATAAATAAATAAATTAAACTTGTAAGTAAAGTATGACTATTTTTATTTTTAATAACTGTCTAAAACTGCGTTAACCAGTTTTGATAGACATATGGTCAATAATGTTCGAGGTCATCACGTAGTTATTGATTTTAACGCCAGATTTCTCTCTCCCAGTACAAGATATAGCATACAGTCTATTGAAGTGGTAAATTAAGGAAAATATATTCCCAAATCACTTTACGAATTTTACTTTTCACTGTAAACTAATAATTATTTTATTCCCATTTCACGTCAAACTAAAATGAACTATTGTATTGAAAAAGTTATCAGCAGAAATTTTAAAATGTGAAAGCACTGCAGGAATAAACCGTTATCATAATGACTTTAGTAAGCATCTTGGTTACCATTGTGAATTGAATGACATTATTAATAAATCCTATAAACCCGCTAAATAATTTAACCTTCAATTTCTTTATTGTGTATTGTAAGTCAGTGCTAAAGGTACTTAGTAAGAAATCTTTGGTTTTCTTAGGCGTATTAAGGAGATATTGGAGCAGCTAAGCATTTTACAGATCTCATGGTTTTGTAAAGGCTCGGGATTTGACATAGCTTAAACCTGGAAGAAGGTGTTCAATACTAACAATTACGAGACCCAGGAAACCTGCCATGACAAGTATTTCGTTAAATTTGACTTGAGGTTAAACCACAAAAGAAGGTAAAAAGATAAAAATTAGAAAACTTGTGAATAATACTGAACAATCGATATCAAACTCATGTAAATCCAGGGAAACAATATGGGAAAGACTACAGTTGTTTTACTATTTTTTATGTATTAGTTTGGTGTAGTCTAAAAATTGCAGAGCAGAGTGTAATCATTACCGAACAGACAACCAGGACCAGGATCAAGACTTTGCAGATGAGTTACTTTTATTGTTCAAATATAAACAGTTTCCATCGTCATCATCTCTCGTTAACTAAACTATTGTACATCCTAAATTTAGCAACTAATAATCACAGGACAGGAATTGCGTAAGTAAAATTTAAGATATGGATTTTTAATACTTACATTAGTCTTTGCTGAACTTATTTCTTAGACTGGAAAGATTACTGTAGTTATGAAATTCTATTGATACGTTTTACAGAAAAAGCTGGTATAAAATGAGTTTATGAAATTGTCAATGCCGTTACCCTAAGCGTTGAGGGAAAACTGGTTTACAATTTTCCTCAAAAGAAAACAAGTAATTATATGAATGTCATATTTTCATTATAAATACCAGTAGGATAACCTCTGAAATTACAGTTTAAGGAAGAAGTAAAATCATAAAATATAATTAATAATCAAAATCAAAATATAACGTTTATTTAAATTATAGTTGCCACAAATATCGAGAACAACAATGAAAATCCACATTAAAATAAAATACGCCTAATATCAAACCAGAAATGTTTTCAAATTTACATAAATACTAAAATAAATTCTCTCCTAATATTAATTAACAAATATGTTTTAAAACAGTTTAATATTTTATAGACTTTAAAAAATATTAATTAAACATAAACTAAGTAATAAATTTAGCTATTAATTTCATCACATGGTAGTTTTATTGTTAGTTCAATTATTTATTCGATTTACCTTAACATCCTACCGAAAGTTTGAATTATCTAACTTTAAAATGTACATAGTACGAATAAGAACAATTAAATTTGTATATGTTTTTAGATATTTGAAAGTATAGCTTTTCAAGTGAATCTTTGTCTTCTTTTACAATTTTCTCTTCCACTTAGTGCAGCGTCTAAATTCTGGCACTTTCACAGACTTAGCTCCTGGAGTCAAGGTTTCGTCTAGAGAGATCTAAAACCTCTAGAAATATAACAGTTCTCCGAATGCAATTTCTGCATTAATAAGCTATATCTAATTTATTACAAATGCGTTTCGTTTCCTCCACCACCATTGTCAATGGTAGTTAATTGTGATATATTAATTTCAGAAATAATACAATAGTATATTAAATATCATTTTAAATATACTCTCACACTGACATACATTTTGTTCTTTTCTTTTTATTCATAGCAAAATACGCCTACTTCAATTCCTAAAAACTCGGCTAAATTATAAAATGCGTATGACATTAGACAGCGATTCAAAATACTTTTAAATGTGTTGAAATTTGAGGATTTTTATATCAATTGGCAATATGTTAAGAACATTTACTACCGCCTGCGAGGGCAAGCCGTTATGAACCGCTGTCGGCCATTGGTCAAAACACATTTTTACTTAGAGTATAAAGATATTTTTAATATCTAGAGTCTTAGGAGGATCTAAAGTTGCTTACTTTTGAAAACAGGCTTGCACGGCTTTCTGAACAGTACATTTCGGTATCTGAAATTTAATCTCTTCTTCAGGTAAATTACAACCCTAGCACTCAATTATGTTTTCAAAAGAGCTGGTGTTTAATTTCACGGATAATAGTGTGTTGAGATCCCTGTAGTAGTGTATTCTCCTTCTTTTCAAAACCGTCAATTTTCCATACTAAAATATGTATATGGATGGATTACTTGAACTACGCAGATAAAAGAATATTCTATAAGTTTTCTCTGAATACAGAATGGTTCAAGTACTCTTTTGAGAACAGGGAGACTAGGGTCTTTCTTAAGGGTAGCATAATTTATAACCTCCTATTAAATCTTAATGTGGACGATTACATTAAGCCATAAAACAGTAATGGTTTCTTCGCACACGTGTATGCAGATTACGGGATTTACATCAAGAGTAAAAACATATCAGGAAGCTATGAATTTTAGATATGATTTGCTTTATAAATAATGTAAAGAACAAGAGAAAATATCTGAAAATACCTGTTCCTATTTTACTACCCTGTTATAGTAAAGAGTATTGTATCTTTGGCATTTCAGGACAGGGGTGGTAAACATTACCAGTAGGGTTTCATTTATGTTTTCGCTTTGAAATTTTGAGAAACTGCTGTAGTTGAAATCTGATAGTGTTTTTAGGTTATTTCTGTAAAAAACAGTGCGTCCTTAATACATGGAAATCGGCCTGCCCCTTTTAAAGACCAAGGAGAAGAAAGGAGGTCCCCATTATATGGATGCTACAGGACTAACAATCTTTTTGATGGACATTGATCCCTCCATACTTCCCACATTTAGATAACCTTGATTAAGAGAGTTCTCATTATACGCTTGCTCCATGACTATCAAACAAATTTTTGTCAAGGATTTCCTGGTTATCAAATGCTCACCCATATCTGGACAATAGATTGAGGGGCCACTATTTTTATAACTCCTGGTCTCTGAACTAACTTTTTGGGAGGGATTTATAAATATCAGAATCTATTTATTTTTTTGGCAACTGTTTCTACCAATAACAGTTTGAATAATGTAACCGTACCAACCCTAAATAACAGTAACCAATGTAGTTTTGAATGTATATTATTATAGATTATTACTTAAATTCAGGATATTAACACTTGATAAACTATGTTATGTTAAAAATTTTAAACATAAATCGGCTATGGAGAAAAAGGAATAATCTTACCAAAAGGTTATTACTCGAACTATTTATATATTATTTTGAAGATTTAAAGAATATCAAAATTAGAGGCCAATCATAAATAGTAAAATAGTTGTACAATATTGTTAAAGACACTTATTACTTTATATTTTAAGGGTAAAAAAGTTGCAAGGTTGTTATTACCCAAGCTTATTACTGGAGATTTAATTGGGATAGTGCGCAAGTTTCTGGTCATCAATTGAAATTTCAAGTTTATAAAGAAACAGGAATCAGAAATTTTTCTGTATTTTCGGTTGTCCACATTGGGTGACATTAAATATCCATGTAGAAAAACACAATCAAAACACTATATAAAAGTAGGTGTATGAGGATTTAAGATAAATTTCGAATTAGAGCATATTAATTATATATGAATATAATTAATAACATGAAACTTCTATCCGAATAATAGTGAGATCCCTGTAGTAGTGTATTCTCTCCTCCTTTTCAAGAACCTCAATTTTCCAAACTAAAATATGTATATGGATGGATTATTTGATTACATTACATTGGGCATGTGTGTTTAGCTACTGTAAATACGATCTATGGAATATTAACATTTTTAACCCTTTATACTCCCCCACTTGGACTTCCACAAAAACTGTAGCAAACATTGTTTCCTGTCTCAAGGGAATTTCCTATTTTTCCTTTAAAAGAAAGAGCAGGTTTATGTACATAAACATAATACATACATTGTAAATCGCCACATTATGACGGTTATAAATAATGGATTGACTTCTTTGTGAATTCCTTATATGATACCCCAAGGCAATACATGTTGGTCTTCCTCAGAAATATTTATATAGCTGGAAACATGTGTACCAATATATTATAATCTATGCTTCGTATTCAACACCAAATAAGCATTTACATGTACGACATCATCATTCTGTTTTTAGGATCAAACACTTCTTAACATTTACAAATTCTGTCGGTAGAACATTCACTCATTTCGGTGCAAGATGCCGCATACTCGTAAATTGGGTCCTTTAATCATGCTTTAAATTGACCTGTGGATTGATCGGGGTGATCAGTATTTATTTGTATAATATATTATATAATATAATATATTATAATATAATATTGTATAATATCTCATGCATATTTATCAGTAAATGACCATACTAAACAATATACTAAGGTTAATAGGACACTAGTCAAAATGGTAACAGCTGCTTTCAACCCGTCCTTGTAGAGATGGCTGATCTTTCCCATTTTGTTTTTGTGCTGGAATTCATTAAAATGATAGTTCATTAGTTGGCTAAAATAGCTAATGTTAATGTATTATTGTACCTATATATGTATTTAAATATCTTCTATTAAAATCAAAGTTTCCCTAATTTCAATCGTAGTTTACAATGGAATATAAATTTAAATGAAAAATATCATCACAGTTTTTTTTGAATTAAGAAAAACGGCATTTTTTAAGAAATGTAACTCATGAAATGTATTAGCGTGTCTGTTTAAAACTTTAAAAATACTACATAAAACAAAAAAATTCTAGTTAGCTTACTAAGCAATCGAGATACCGTAAAAGCTCGCCCGTGCATGTGTGTACGCTTTAGACTAACATGGAAAATTGCTTATCAGGATCCGTAAACAATATCTTGGATAAGTATATAAAAATCAAGTTTTTAAAAAGATATTAAAAGTTTTTAAATTTGAATGCTTGAATGCTCTTTCCGTGTCACAAGCCAACGCCACACTTTGTGTTCTGGAATTTCTTCAGATTAAGGAAAAGGATATCAAAAGAATTCGATAAATTTAAATTTTGATCATTTTTCTGAAAGATCATAATTTTTTTATTTGCTAACAATATGAACTGTATATATATATATATACAGTTCATATATATTATATATATAGATTAAATGTAATACAGATTTCTATAAGAAAAACTAAGGTATCTTTTATAAGTTATGGTTATTATGAGTTTTAAAATTCCAAACCTTTTATTGTTTTTTAATAACAAAAAATCTGTAATTAAACCATTTTATATATATAATTAATCACCCGAAATCTACAACTCTTTTAGTGATACAGCTCAAATACATTTAGTCGCTTATAAAATCTCCGATTGATTAAAATGTGTTATATTTGCTGTTTATCATTTGAACATTTATTAATCTTGCAATCAAGGTACTGGACATATAAAACCTATGTATAGCTAAGAAAAACTTTACCAAAATGTTCTTATATGTACCTAAACATATTTAAATCATAGTAACTCGCTTTGAACATATTATTACAACCAAGGAATTAATACCATAAAATAGATTATGAATAATGATACACTCTAGACAGTAAGGTTTAGACAGTAAGGCTATTTTATTGTTGACTTCTTTCTATGAAATACTCGTAAAATAAAACTTTTATATTTTTTTAAATCAACAGTTGGGTTACTTGCCCGTATACTCAGTCCACCATCTGTGGTTCGTGTGCACGGATCTTGTGTATACTAAATAAACTGCACGTTTCCTTGATTTGTTGGAAATAAAACAAAGGATCCTTTAAGTGTTTCGTTGAATTATGTAAATTGATTAAAAAACTTTAATCTGCTTAAGGTATTGCGCTGACAATCCTACAGGATATAATACCTGAACTATATTGCCCTAATTCAACATTGAAGCATTATACTCATTTATAGGTTTTCATGCTTTCCAGCCTTTTTAATGAATTCATTGCATGTATTTGATAATAAAGCTATGTACATTCTCTCACAATGTGCCTTTGTTACCTGAGACGCTGCTGACATAATAAGTAAGTAATAAGCCCTCCGATATCAAAGTTTTACTTTGAGGTATATCCATCCTAAAATCTTCTAAAAAGTTCGCATTTTAACATAAGCATACATTTTTATATGGTTAGTGATGCATTTTTTTACGTGATTAGTTATATTATTTTTTTATAAATTTAAAAGCACGTTATTGTAGACTAATTATTATTAGCAAGAGTATGAAGTGTCATGTCGAATAATATCCCTAGATAATAATGTATAAATAATAATCTAGCACATAACTTGAGGCAGGGATAAATTATATTATAACTTATGTTATTGTGTTTTATTCAAAAGTTTGTCTCCTTAGAATGCATGTGTTTGTGTAACAAGAATTGGGTTAAATGTTAGTAGCAGTCGTGACGTCGCAAAGATAAGAAAATCAGATGAGAAACGTGCAAAAGGATACGTAACATATTATTTAATATCCATGGAAACAACGTAGGTAAATAATTTAATATTTTTTTTTAATAATTTAAAAGTGAAATGTTGCACACCATTTTAATCTTCGTCCAACTCACAACTTGTCGCGGAAGTAGCACTAGGTCACAACTATTTGATGGCAAGAAACACGATCAGGACCAGGACTTACATGGATGAGGTACTTTCATTACTTAAAAATTACAGTTTATGATCTCAACATCACTTGTTACCTAAAACAGTTTAGGTCTTAGTTTTAACGAATATTTATCACATCATAAAGTATCAGAAAAGTTAACATATTATACACATTTTCTTTCTTGTGTTTATATTATAGTTGTAGCATTCAAAGGTACGTTTTGTATAGAACTGCTAATTTGTGTTTTGTACTTTATTTCATCCTCTCTGTACACAAAAAAATAGTAGGAATAGGAGTACCTTCATTTCTGATCTGAAATCAGGTAGTTCTACCTGAAATATTTTTTTAAATTAGTCGTGTGTAGTACCAAAAAGTTTAACGAAATACATGTTATTAAATTATATATTAATATGAGTACCTACCATATAAACATTTGAATAACACCCTTTATTAAAGATCTGTTCCTTTATTAGATTATGGTTGTATGTGTCAATATATTACTGTAAGACTTATTAGCCTGAAATATTTATCGATATAACAGTTTACGGTATTGCTAATTTGTCTATTTACAAAAACTTTTGGATTGTTGCTTTTACGTACCTAATTTACGTAGTATACAAAACAGTGCACTTTTAAACTTCTCTCAAAATTATTACAAGCCATATTACACAAATAAAATTATATTAAAAATTGACTCAGAGTATTTAAAGTTTATTCATAGCAAAAAATCTCCTGTATAAGATTTACCAATGATGGAAAAACTACATAGTATAGGTGTATTATTGTTTAAAAACTTTATATTATGAATAATTAACTTTTAAATTAAAATTCATTCCACGTTTATAACGTCCATAAATATTGAAATATATTTAATGCCTAAGATTTCATTGAACATAAAATGATAAACATGTACTTAGTGTTAGTAATAGTCATGACGAAAACAAGCAAGTAAAGGCAAAAACCGAAACTAGTGTACGTACTATTCATAATTTTTATCCATGGAAACAACAAAGGACATGTATCATAAAGCTTTAGATAAATACAGATCGTTTTTAAACGGTAGGTTCCAAAAAACGCGACCAGAACTAGTGCAATGGCCGAAAGCTTGCTAAGGGCTAGGTCTTATTTAATTTCTTAGATTAATATACAAAGACGTTCAACACGCATGGCGTGGGAAATCTACACCAGGAGTACTATGGCGAAGGCTAGGATCGAGACAAGGATTTATGGACGACTTACCTTATTATTTACAATTCAAAGGTTTTCTCTAAATATTCTTTTTAACCTAATAAATTTACATTCTAGTCTTGCGATTATCAAACACAGAAGAAAACAGTGAAAACAATTCCTATGTTATTACAACGCATTTTCAGTTAAGAGGATTTTAATGTTAAGGACTTTTGCAATGAATTTATTTTCTTTTGTGGTGATACTTATGTTGATTACATTAATATTTTGTATACGTAAGCAGAAAGAACTTGTTATTTATGGTTTTAAATCCCTTCAGTACCATAATTGTACAGAAAGAATCAGTCTACAGTTATGTATTCTATCCAATCGAAATTGTCCAAGTCCAAGTCGCTGTGACTGTGAGGAAGTGGATCCCCCACATGTTTCAAGGCCTCTGCCGGTTAGGCTTTTGCCTTGTGTCTCGAGGGTCAAAGCCCTAGTAGCTTACGCTACCTGTCAGTGGGGTGAAGTGTCGTGGTGCAGTCGAAGTTGTAGTCGATGTCATCAGTCATCAATGGGAAGACGCAGTTGGGGGACCTCCTGGGCGCGAAGCTATCAGATGTGATCCCACGGGGAGGACTCTGCAGCTTTCTCAAGGCTCGATGTCAGGCCTTCCTGATGGTAGGGACGTTGGACGAAGCCCTGACTACGGTGTTACTCACGAACCAGGGCGACCCAGTGGCCCGCCGGAGACACACGCTCTGTCTCGTATACAATGTTCCTGCTCATCTTCCTTACATATAATTAATTTATTAATAATTTTTACGTATCTGATAAAAGATATGTTTATGAAAAGGAATTTTGAACTTGTATCTTAAATCAATCTTTCTTGCATGGTTAAGTATGTAAAATATTGAAAATGAGTTGAAACAGGTGTATGCTAGCTTACTGTAATGAAAATGCCTAACAAAATTATTTTTAATTGTTTAAACTTTGATAAATTACAACACAGATTGTGGGGAGTTTAAAGAGAAATATGGTTTATAATTTGTTAAATCTTTCAATTAGTTTCTTGTATTAACACCAAATTGTTCTTCTGTAGTGTAATAAAAAATAAATAGTAATTTGAAGTTATATAGTAATGGAAACGTCTTATTCGATTCCAGTATCATTTAAAATATGAATTTTATTATTAATTATATTATTAATGAGAAAATAATTATTTTCAGGGTAATACAGTATATTATTACCCACTGAAAATGCTCCTGAACGATATAAATAAGAATAAAAAATTACATTTTCTGGAAAGGTAAATTTTAACAAATTAGATTAATATTTGCCCTAATTCTCTGTGAAACGTTTGCTTTGCGTAATTAATTTAGCCAACGAGTAAACCGAGTCGGTTAATTGGGTTGGAGAGATGAAACATTATTCAGTGAGAACTCGGACTGCGAGAGTAATCAAGCGGAGAGAGCTGATTGTTTAATTTATCCTGACAAACTGTCCGGGTAGCAGAATTGTTAGCTTTATCTCCTCGAGTTCACTCAGTATTATGTAATTTTATGCTTAAGAAGATTTTAGCAGACCTTTAAATGGAAAAGTTAAAAAAAAATTCTATAAAGTAGTCAAACGTTTTGGTATATATTTTACTACTGCTTTAGATTGTTGAAAATGTTGATCATTTAACATATAAAAATACCAAAATATTACATAACAGAAATAAAGACTGAAAAGTATGTCTCCTACCCTATGATATATGTTGCTTTTTCCGGAATATGTTATAAAATTGAGTGGAAATATAATTTGTTAATTAGTAAAATGGTCTGAATCTTTAACATTAACCACTAATTGCTATGAAATAACCTATTAATTACTAATACCATCACACTAGATATTTGATATGGTAAAACCCAATACACCCATTGTTAATTCAACTATTAAAGCCCTACTAAAGTTTTACTGGAAAAAAACAAATCATTTAAACGTAGCACTAGACACAACATTATTAGTAAAATATACTACAGTATATTTTAGTTTACTGATATGAAGTTCTTGTTTTTCCACAGTTATTATGTCTGTAAGCTATAAAATTTATATAAATTCAAACTTTTGTGTAATTGTTGTGTCTGTGATTACAATGTTTTATAAAAAAAAAGAGCAGCGCCCTAAGTGTGACTTCCAATATACAAATAAAGGGAAAGTATATCCAATTATAATTACTATAAACATTCAATAAATAATTAACAAAATTAATCTACTATCCAAAGAGAACGTTTTAAAACCCTTGATATTGCATTTTGGTCATAAGGCAGGAATTTTTTTTTCACTAAGTGTGATATCAGATAATTCTTATAGATCATTAAACTGTTAGTTGATAGTTTGTCGCAGAATCCTTTCAATACTCAGTTTATATAAACTGAAAAATATAACAACATGTAATTTTATAGTAGGTACAATACAGGAGATACATTGTCTATTTATGTTTGTCTAGAAAAAAACATTCATATCCTAAAGAAAGTTTTTTGAAATTTGTGATTTTCGTTAAATATATTGAAGACAAATCTCACTCTCGGTTGTTAAACTTCCTTACTTCCTAGCTGTATATATTTCACACATTCATCCCCTAGTTTTTTTTGGACATAATTACAAAGTTTCTCAATTTTCTTTGAAGTACGTGTAAATTCTCAAGGAATCATAAAAAATGAAAATTTTCGATCTTTTTAAACTTCAGGTTAGGAATAAACCCTCAGAAATCAATTACAACACCTTAAATATGTTATATACAGTAGTCAATTTACTAAAATTATTCAAAAAAATGTAATACATCCCTTTTTAAATTTATTTCAGGAAACTTTATATGATTCAAAATACCACAGTTTTGTACATAACTTACAACTATAAATAATATGAAAATACACTTTTGGAGGCATTTCAATGACAAATATTAGTCCTAGCAATAATGGCCCGTAATAACTCACTCAGATGTATCACGGTTCGGAGATTAGCGACACACCTGAACTGTAGTGCACGAAATTTTAATGATGAACTTCCTTCTGCAGAATGTGCAGAGGGCCATATATAATGACTGCAGCAATTAAAATTATTTTAAGAGTAGGAAATTACTCGCATGAATGTGAAAATTAAATTAGGTTTCCACAGTAATTAAAAGACATAATCATATATTTTCAAGGTGTAAAAATGTTTAAATTTGTGCTTAACTTTTTAGTCGTCAATTTGTAATTTTTATGTTGTAAATTAAATCTATTATTTAAAAAAGCGTTTAAGGGTACGACTCGTAATAATTGAATAAATACAAATAGCTTATTCATGGAGATATTGTATTTAACATCAATTAGTTTGATATAAGTCTGATAAGAGAACGTGATGATGACCTTAGAAAAATCATAAACAAAACCGTTTGCTGAATTTCAAAATTAAGCGGTTAACTGACTTGGCTTTTAACACCTGCACTTCCCTTGTGGGAAAGTAGTTGTCTACTTGCCACATGATAAGCTTTTACAACGCTACAAACAAATTAAGTATAAATCATTAATCTCCAGTTCACCTTCCTCTAAGTGCATCGTCTTCAATGTGATGCAAAGCGTTTGTTTTGAGCTTCTTCGTCGCCGATTGTTTTTATCAATTGAGAATAACAATCCAGGAGTCGGTCAGATTTTAAAGGCTGCACTTAACTGTAGTAAAGTTAACGGAACATTAATATTAATCGATCCTTCCTACCATAGCTACATTATGTGTATAAAACTCGGTTGCTACATAACGCTTTGAAATCATGCCTAAAACATCTTAGAGCACTCAATTGTGTACCTGATGAGACAATGATAATATCTCTTCACCTATATTGCACTCTGTTTAGTAGTCTAGGAATCTTAGATGTGCAAATGACGACAAGAGTATGTTTTTAAGCTTCTTCGTCACCAAATTGTTTGGGATCTCTTAACGAAATTCAATCCAGATGCAGCGGTCAAGTCTGTGATAGCGTCAGACTTCAGACTCTGCACTAAGAGGAAGGTGACATGGAGCTAAACTCAAAATTCATTTAATACATTAATTCTATTTACACTCAACATTTACAGTTTCAAATTTATATTTTTAAGGTAAAGTTTAACGTTTAAGTTCCGTTTGCAGCTTAATAAGTCTACTTTGTTATAATCAGATGCTCTTAGCTAAACTGTAACTAAAACAAAAGAATGACTGTTATAAACTTAGTTATAGCTGAACTACGTTAACATGAGTAAGCTTGAGTAAGATTCAGCTGTTGTTCATTTATAGAGTGATCGAATCTAAAATAATCTGTTATCCGATGAAAAGTAATAATAGTCAAAAGAATACCATAGTTTGGCATTAAAAATTTTAGAACAGCAGTATACTGTTACATAAAAAGGTAGTTTATGTAACTATATTTTAAATCTTTTTATAATTTATACCATTCCGTTCCGTTCCGCACTTCGTTAAATACAAGAATATAAACTTTCATCTTCGGTGTTTAAAACTAATGCATTTACATATCGAATATATGGGTCAATATATCACACATTATACGTTTAATTGCCGAAATAACCGGAATATGGAGCTTCTTCCAGGGCTAGAAGTTAAAGATAGTAGAGCTATTTCTTCACAATAGGTTTACATAGAAATTCCCCACGCGTTTTCTCCCGCTGTGGCCAAAATCCATAGGATTCAGTATACCCATCCTTATTCTATTCTTTTGGTAATTATAGTAAATATCAGGTATATTTTCTGTAAGTCGTATTTTCGAAATCATTTTATAATATTCTTGTCCCCAAAGGAAAAAAAAAACTATAAATGCCATGGCTATTTATTGTTCTGTCATCTTTTGCATTGAAGGATGTTAGAGCAAATATGCGTCTATGCTTCTTATTTTGTATGAAATCTTTTAGAATATGGATGAAAATTTATAAAATATGTATTAATCCATTTAAAAAGGTTGGTTCCTCCATAAAAAAGTAATTGCAAATTTTATGTGATAGAAACCCGTTCCTCATGGAAATGCAATGTACCACAAAGGATACACAAAATTTCAAATGGTCCAAAGACGTGATACTGCACAGCTGCAGTAACAGCAGGTTTATGTCGGTAAATCATTATTTTTGTAAAGCACACGACGTCTTCTGTCTCGACGTATTTGTTCCTCTAATCGATGTTTTCTTGTCTTGTCAATATTTGGTAGCTACGCGTTGTGCGGCACGCTGGCGCAAATCTTGTAGACGTCGAAACATCAAAATAATAAAACATTTCTGCTCGTATAATGTATAATTTATACCGAAAACTTTATTTTTACTCTTTGGCATTTCTAATAAAACATTAGCGGTAATGATTGGCATACTTCTCTTGTTATGATACGTCAGATGCCATTTACTATACAAAAGTAAACAAAGAAAAAATATTCATAAGTTTTCGCCCCCACTTCAATTATTCAACTAAGAAAATATTTAGAATCTTGAGAGGGGCCCCTCATTTTCCGAGGGTTGATGCGTTAACTAAAGCATGGTTTAACATCCGTTGACACACCAAAACGAGGCCTTAATGTGTAAAGATGTTAACCGGAAACATTATACGCATGGACAAAGTCTGGAAGTTTTATTTATATTTCTCCAACAGCATATCACCTCCTTCTATTAAATTTATTTAATAAATATAAATTTGCTCTATTTAAAAATATTCAAAAATACTATAACTCTCTGAATTTACAGTTCATGTATATTTTTAAAAGCCTATTTTAATTTAATTCTTATTACTTTTTTTCTAATTCCTGCCCTAAATACCTGTAATTTATTTTGTACTGAACAAAAGTGAATCAAACAGGATTTTTCCTCCATAATCCTATCATCTGGAAATAAACTAAATTATTTCTACTTTACCGATCTTAAGGAATATTATTATGAATTTTAAATAAAAAAATGTTGGTTTATATAAAATTTGAAAGCACAATCTTACGTAGTTTAGTTTATAGTTTTACTTTGAAACTATTAATACAATAGTGAGCTGAGGTGTTTTAAATAACAGTAAAAATATCTTGAAAAATTTGTTGATTAACGGAATAATTGTTTAAAACATGTAGGATTAGTAAACGTCGATAAATATTTCCACTCTGCTAGGAAGATTCAATGATGAGTAATGTAAATACAAGAGATAACCGCACACTTTACCAAAGTTTTAATGAAGCGGTTTAGTTACGTTGGTTTTAACATCGCTTCCACTACTTTTGTCACGTGATACGCTTTTACACAGTTACACTCAGTTGCGGTCTTGTATGCTAGAGGTGTTAGGGTTAATTTGACAAGAGACTCCCGTGTCTAAGCAAACCAAGGTATTGCCACGGGATCTGATGTTTGTGTGTTTAAGGGCATATCCGTTTTATAGGTTGTAGCATCATTTACATATTGAGAGTGATCGGGTATCCTGAAGATTGAGTGATGGAATTTAAATTCTCAGCTTCTTTTATTCTACAACCTATAAAAACGGACATGCCCTTAAACACACAAACGTCAGATCCCGTGGCAATACCTTGGTTTGCTTAGACACGGGAGTCTCTTGTCAAATTAACCCTAACACCTCTAGCATACAAGACCGCAACTGAGTGTAACTGTGTAAAAGCGTATCACGTGACAAAAGTAGTGGAAGCGTTGTTTAAAACCAACGTAACTAAACCGCTTCATTAAAACTTTGGTAAAGTGTGCGGTTATCTCTTGTATTTACATTACTCATCATCGAATTTTCCTAGCAGAGTGGAAAATATTTATCGACGTTTACTAATCCTACATGTTTTAAACAATTATTCCGTTAATCAACAAATTTTTCAAGATATTTTTACTGTTATTTAAAACACCTCAGCTCACTATTGTATTAATAGTTTCAAAGTAAAACTATAAATTAAACTACGTAAGATTGTGCTTTCAAATTTTATATTAACCAAAATTGTTTTACTTAAAATTCATAATAATATTCCTTAAGATCGGTAAAGTAGAAATAATTTACATTATTTCCAGATGGTAGGATTATGGAGGAAAAATCCTGTTTTATTCACTTTTGTTCAGTACAAAATAAATTACAGGTATTTAGGGCAGGAATTAGAAAAAAAGTAATAAGAATTAAATTAAAATAGGCTTTTAAAAAATATACATGAACTGTAAATTCAGGGAATTATAGTATTTTTGTATATTTTTAAATATAGCAAATTTATATTTATTAAATAAATTTAATAGAAGGAGGTGATATGCTGTTGGAGAAATATAAATACAACTTCCAGACTTTGTCCATGCGTATAATGTTTCCGGTTAACATCTTTACACATTAAGGCCTCGTTTTGGTGTGTCAACAGATGTTAAACCATGCTTTAGTTAACGCATCAACCCTCGGAAAATGAGGGGCCCCTCTCAAGATTCTAAATATTTTCTTGGTTGAATAATTGAAGTGGGAGCGAAAACTTATAAATATTTTTTCTTTGTTTACTTTCTATAGTAAATGGCATCTGACGTATCATAACAAGAGAAGTAAGCCAATCATTACCGCTAATGTCTTATTAGAAATGCCAAAGAGTAAAAATAAAGTTTTTCGGTATAAATTATACATTATACGAGCAGAAATGTTTTATTATTTTGATGTTTCGACGTCTACAAGATTTGCGCCAGCGTGCCGCACAACGCGTAGCTACCAAATATTGACAAGACAAGAAAACATCGATTAGAGGAACAAATACGTCGAGACAGAAGACGTCGTGTGTGCTTTACAAAAATAATGATTTACCGACATAAACCTGCTGTTACTGCAGCTGTGCAGTATCACGTCTTTGGATCATTTGAAATTTTGTGTATCCTTTGTGGTACATTGCATTTCCATGAGGAACGGGTTTCTTATCACATAACATTTGCAAAGACTTTTTTATGGAGGAACCAACCTTTTTTAAATGGATTAATACATATTTTATAAATTTTCATCCATATTCTAAAAGATTTCATACAAAATAAGAAGCATAGACGCATATTTGCTCTAACATCCTTCAATGCAAAAGATGACAGAACAATAAATAGCTATGGCATTTATAGTTTTTTTTTCCTTTTGGGGACAAGAATATTATAAAATGATTTCGAAAATACGACTTACAGAAATATACCTGATATTTACTATAATTACCAAAAGAATAGAATAAGGATGGGTATACTGAATCCTATGGATTTTGGCTACAGCGGGAGAAAACGCGTGGGGAATTTCTATGTAAACCTACTGTGAATAAATAGCTCTACTATCTTTAACTTCTAGCCCTGGAAGAAGCTCCATATTCCGGTTATTTCGGCAATTAAACGTATAATGTGTGATATATTGACCCATATATTCGATATGTAAATGCATTAGTTTTAAACACCGAAGATGAACGTTTATATTCTTGTATTTAACGAAGTGCGGAACGGAACGGAATGGTATAAATTATTTAATATCACAGAGAATTAGGGCAAATATTAATCTAATTTGTTAAAATTTACCTTTCCAGAAAATGGAATTTTTTGTTCTTATTTATATCGTTCAGGAGCATTTTCAGTGGGTAATAATATACTGTATTACCCTGAAAATAATTATTTTCTTATTAATAATATAATAATAAAATTCATATTTTAAATGATACTGGAATTGAATAAGACGTTTCCATTACTATATAACTTCAAATTACTATTTATTTTTTATTACACTACAGAAGAACAATCTGGTGTTAATTCAAGAAACTGATTGAAAGATTAAACAAATTATAAACCATATTTCTCTTTAAACTCCCCACAATCTGTGTTGTAATTTTTAAAATTTAAACAATTAAAAATAATTTTGTTGGGCATTTTTATTACAGTAAGCTAGCATACACCTATTTCAACTCATTTTCAATATTTTACATACTTAACCATGCAAGAAAGATTGATTTAAGATACAAGTTCAAAATTCCTTTCATAAACATATCTTTTATCAGATACGTAAAAATCATTAATAAATTAATTATATGTAAGGAAGATGAGCAGGAACATTGTATACGAGACAGAGCATGTGTCTCCGGCGGGTCACTGGGTCGCCCTGGTTCGTGAGGAACACCGTAGTCAGGGCTTCGTCCAACGTCCCTACCATCAGGAAGGCCTGACATCGAGCCTTGAGGAAGCTGCGAGTCCTCCCCGTGGGATCACATCTGATAGCTTCGCACCCAGGAGGTCCCCCAACTGCGTCTTCCCATTGATGACTGATGACATCGACTACAACTTCGACTGCACCACGACACTTCAACCCACTGACAGATAGCGAAAGCTACTAGGACTTTGACCCTCGAGACACAAGGCAAAAGCCTAACCGGCAGAGGCCTTGAAAGATGTAGGGGATTCACCCCCCCCCCCCCACAGTCACAGCGACTTGGACTTGGACTTATGTGTAAGGAAGATGAGTGGGAACATTGTATACGAATTCTCCCCGTTTGGGTACAGAGAAGATCAAAATCAGATGAAAACACTAGGTTAGAAGTTTCTCCACAGATATTAAAATGGGACTTTTCTTAAAATTACTATACAAGACAAAAATCCAAGGAAATAATAATACAATATTAAAATTAAATTTCCTTCGTAAAAACGTAATTACGAGTATTACACAATGCCATGTGCTGTGATTGATAGCCACTAAAGTGTGATGTAAAATGATTTGTGTAGCAAGATTATAAAGGAAAATTTCAATTTCTAAATTATAAGTGTAACTCATCCATGTGATTCCTGCCAGGTCCTGCCTATGGACATCACGTAGTATTCCTGGTGGAACTTCTGCAAAGAGCTGAGAGATCAGAAACTGTGGAGAATACTACATCATGAACATTTGACCTAAACCAAAAAGGTTAATATGGCAGTTTCTGTAAAATGGTTCTATAGAATACACTGTTGCATATATTTCGGTCTGGTTTGATAATCAATTCTTTCTTTATATTATAACTTTCTCGTTTACACTGCGTCTACAGTAATTGACTCTCAAGCTATCTTGCTGCCACATACACATATTTTTAATAGAGATCAACTTGTAAAGACAATAAAAGGGAAAATAAAATTTGATAATTACCAAAGATTTTCAATAAGGAAATTTTTCAATGATTACTAAGGTAAATACCCCTTACGGACATAGCCTGTAATGAAAAAGTACCGTATTTATTTATTCAGATTAAAAACAACAAGAAATACTTGATAAAACATTTAGAATATATATTGCAATAGAGTATCTGGAATTCAAAATGCAAGTAGCAAAGTACTTAAAAAATTATTTTTTAAATTTTTATGTTTTCCCTACATTATAATTTGTCCTAAAAAACTTCAGTTTAGATACTGCATATATGGATACTTATTGATATGGCATTTTACGGTATTGCAAATTAATATATCTATTTCCAACTACAACACCTACGTAGATTTTTTAATTTTACCTTGGGATATCTGATTCAAATTATCAAGAATAGACTAAGGTGTACACTTTTAAATTATTCTTTTAATACTTACTAAAAATTTTATTACTCAATTGCGAATTACTAAGACACAGAATTAGTCAAGTACACGCTTGACTTTGAATATTTATTTTTATTCGTACGGAAATTCAGGTGTACATTACATGTATAAGTGATGCTATAACTTAGAACAGGTTTATTGTTTTAAGGTAACATCTTTACCATTTAATAGGAATAATACTTAAATGTCTATTAAATAAATTAAATGTTTCTTTCATGGATCATTTTCGATATGACATAAAAAGCACACTAGTATTACATTTATGTATTTATATGACGTTTTTGCACAAGTTTTTATCAGTAAAATATGATTTTAACTAAAGTTAAAGGTACGCCTAAACATTTAAAACATAATTTTCGCTTACTAGTTAAAACTTTCAATTACATACACAGTTAAACTTAGTCTTTTCCCTATAAAATACCAAAAGTTATTGGACGGCGTCACTTAAGAATTAATGTTACAAAGTTAAATACATTAGATCATAGAGACTATAATGAGTTAAGTCCTGGGTAGATGATTTCAAACAAGACTAAATTAAAAGCCTTTGTATTTAGGAAAGGAGAAGGTATATTATTTGATAAAACTTTTTGGATCTCTTCAGACAGAAACTGATTATCGTTTCCAGGAGTTACGCCTACAACGGAAATGCCTTATACAGTACATATTATCTAATTAAGGAAAATGCCACATATTTCCTTCATATGTTCATACTATGATGGTAAATGTTTTCAAAAACCTATCTTCGACCATTCAGTCCGTAGTGTAGAAAAATTAAACTCAATTAGTTTACATAACATAACATAACTTAAACAAAAGATACGTAGATTTAAAATCAAATCTCCTACTAAAGACCTAAAAGTGCAAGTAAGAAGTTTTTAGGAATAAAATTATACTAATTTATTTAGAATATCAAACTAAGTATTACGCGTAATTAATTGAATATTACAACAAAATTTCAATTATATAATTTATTAATTAGCCTAATTACTATAAGATGTCAATGTAGATAATTTAAAATATCTTAATATTTGTATGCGTTGCAAATCGACATAATTAGGAGGTGTCCACGTCGATGTAACTAAATGTAGAAAGGACAAAGTATGCTATATTTTACAATTTTTTTTCTATATCTAAATTTAATAATTCATTCATGAATGTTTGTTTATTTGTACTCAAGTTATGTGTGCATAATAATATCTTACTAGTCTATCTACCTATAAATCATAACATACTGGAACTATTGTATTTAACAATGTATATAGCGTTTGTGTTTTTCATTATTATCAATACAATTATAAATAATGAAAGAAATGGAATTCCAGGAATAAAGTAGAAATTGTCCAGTCCTATAAATAAAACTCGATAAATAATTGTTGTAATATTAACAATAAGTTTACATTGTAATCACGCTATCATATATATGCACTATTCTTGTGCTTTCTGTTGTGGTTATTAGTCGCTAAAGCTAGGATGTAAATTGGTCTGGATAACGAGAGATAACAACGGTGGAAAATATGATTTCAGAACAATAACAGTAACTCATCTGCAAGTCCTGATCCTGGTCCTGGTCCTACCGTTGCTTATTCGTTAATAGTTTCACTTTGCGCTGAGATTTTGAGACTCTTGATACAAAACTGTAATATACAAAATATTAAAAACACCTCAAATAGTTTATTTGTTGTTTATATGGATATCGTTTACATGACTTTGATTGTTTGTATTTTTTACATGTTTTTTATATTTTATCTTTTACCTTCACTTGTGGTTTTACCTCACATTTGCTTCGATGCATTCAACGAAGTTTATATGTGATTATAATGTCATATGCGAACCTATCATACAGAGAAACATTTGAATAAAACTCAAGTTTAAAATTTGTTATGTCATTAGGTTATGGTGTGTGTGTGTTAATATATTGCTTTTCAGACACATTAGCCATTAGCCGTTTACGCCAAAGCTAATTTGTTTATTTAAGAAAAAATTACAAACTTGATTTTAAAAAAATTACAGAATTTAAAAAACGTACCAGGGTCAATTTAGGTCCGTTTTAAAGTGCAGTTCATTTCAACTTTATATTCTATCTACATGTTCCAAATATAATTTATTGAACACGATTGTAAGAGTTAATGTGTTCAAAATGGCTTTGCTACTACGTTAACATAAAATTTTCTAGTATTTAGTACCTTTTCGTACACATAAAACTAGAAATACTTTTTTAATGAAAGAGGAAGGTCTAGTTAATACAGTTTTTATAAAATAGTAATTAATTTTTCCTCCAAAATTTTGAATTAATATTAGTAAATGTGGGTTGTTCCTACAAATTTACGAATAGAACCCCCCATTTATCTTCTTACAATGTACAGTTCACCATGACACACTAGTTCAATGACACACCATTAATTTATGCATTGTTGAGGAAGTATTTTCAAAACGTAAAAAAAAAAATTAAACTTAAAGATTATATTCAATCACTTAAATAATAATTAACATATTAACAATAAACTAAATTCACACAGCACGGCTTTCACTAATCAGGCTCTGGGGGTCACACCATACACTCTCATCCATAATTAGGTTAATTAGTACTAATTATGTGATGTTCATGGGACGTGACACCAAAATTATATCAGAAATTAAACAGATGCTTAAATTTTTGACAGTATTATAAACATGAAAGTGTTAAACAATCAGAAAAGTTTACAGTCACGTTTGTGTTTTAATATTGTACCTGCTTTCTAGTTTTAATCACGATCACGGGGGCATTATGTTACATTTTACAGAATGCGATATTGTGGAAAACTCTAATTAGAAAAGATTAAAACTCTCCTAGGTTTATGATAAGTATCTTATTTTGACAATTAATAGGCTCCGTATTATATTGTTTAATAAACTTAGTTAATTTCAATTACATTCAAGCAAATCGTTTCCGTAGCATTATTCAGTACTGTTACGGAACCATTGGCGACATATCTCTCTTTTACAATAAAAAAAATCGTAACCACGATTTATATTACACCCTGTACGTCATCCTCTTGCTGGGGTTGACGTGGGTTGTACTAGGGAGTAACCGGCTGCTACATGACTATCTGGAGGACTATCAAAGGTGGGCTGATCACTCTGAGCTGAGGTGTAAAAAAATCAGACAAATATTTATCCAAATTACTGCTAATTTATTTATTATTTAATAGACGTGAAAAAAATATGTTTAAACCATAGTAGAGACGTTTATTTTAAGCATATTATTTTGTAGAGAATAAACATATTCATAAGTGAGTTGATTTTGAATACTTTGGTGTCATAAACTAGAAGTACTCTTATTTCACCAATAATAAAGTGTATTATTTGATTGATTTTACACTTGAAGTGCAAGACCACATTCGCCGCCTTCGCCCGAAGAAGGCCCCTGGCCCGGACTCCTTAGGAACTGCAGCATTGAAGAAACCTGCCGGCTTGGGTGATCGTCACGATCGCCTGCATCTTCAACTCATGCCTACGCCTGGCTCACTTCCCGACCACCAGGAAGGATGCCAAGGTGATCATGATACCCAAGCCCGGCAAGGACCCTCTCTTCCCGGAGAACCACAGGCCGATCTCCTTCCTGCCTGTGCTCTCCAAGATTCTGGAGAAGATCGTCTTGACGAAATTCCCTGAGGAGTTCTTCACGTCTATCAGGACAGAACAATTCGGCTTCCGCACCGGCCACTCCACCACCCTTCAGCTTCGCAGAGTCCTGAACAACATCTCCGGAGCTGTAGGAAGGAAGTACCACTCCACTTCGGTCCTGATAGACGTGAGCAAAGCCTTCGACAAGGTGTGGCACGAGGGACTGCTCTTCAAGCTGTCATCGTCTCCATTGCCTGGCAGGATTTTCCGGCTGCTCCGCAGCTATCTCCACCTCCGGACCTTCTCCGTCAGCGTTGCCCGATCCACCTCCACGAACCGCCCAGTAACATCTGGTGTGCCACAGGGATCAGTCCTCGGCCTGATCCTGTACCTGTGGTACACAAAACGACTTTCCGGTCGCTCCGAGAGTGCAGCTCTTCCTGTACGCGGACGATGCGCTCCTCACGGCCATTTCTGCCAACCTGAGGATGTCTGGGTTCTACATCCAGCGGCAGCTGCACCTAATGGAGCTCTGGTTGACCAAGTGGAGGATCAAGGTCAACGTTGACAAATGTGAAGCCATAAACTTCACAAGGACAAGGAGACAAGCGGACGGCCGTCACTTGTCACTCAACGGCGACGACATACCGTGGAAGACTTCAGTCAAGTACCTGGGGGTACTCCTGGACTCCAAGCTGACCTTCACACCCCACGTCAAGAGGATCTGTGGCCAAGCGAGGAAGGGCTTCGGCAGCATCGGCCCCCTGCTCAACTCCACGAAGCTACCGACCAGGACGAAGGTCCTGCTCTACACGGCTCTGATACGACCAGTGCTCACATATGCGGCCCCAGCATGGTACCACCTCACCTGCAAGACCGCAAGGAGGCAGTTGCTCACTGTCCAGAGCGTGTGTCTCCGGCGGGCCACTGGGTCGCCCTGGTTCGTGAGGAACACCGTAGTCAGGGCTTCGTCCAACGTCTCTACCATCAGGAGGTTCGTTGAAGGCCTGACATCCAGCCTTGAGGAAGCTGCAGAGTCCTCCCCGTGGGATCACATCTGATAGCTTCGCGCACAGGAGGTCCCCCAACTGCGTCTTCCTATGGATGACTGATGACATTGACTACAACTTCGACTGCATCACGACACTTCACCCCACTGACAGGTAGCGAAAGCTACTAGGGCTTTGACCCTCGAGACACAAGGCAAAAGCCTAACCGGCAGAGGCATTGAAAGATGTGGGGGATCCACCCCCCCCCCCACAGTCACAGCGACTTGACTTGACTTGACATTTGGAACAGTTGAGGAGAATAATTGTAAACTGATTCTTTCCGTACACCTAGAGTACTGAAAGAATTTCATACCATAAATGACAAATTCTTTCTATTTGCCAAAATCACAGGAAAATTATTTGTAGATTAAGATAATTAACACTAAAAAAGAGAATAAACTGTAAGTTTCAATAAAGATTAAAATCCTGTTAATTGTAAACGCGTTTACACATAGGAGCTGTTTAAATGTTTAGTTGTTATTAATAATAGCAAAACTAGAATGTAACTTGATTTGGGTAAGAAGAATAGTTAAAGAAAAACTTTGAATTTTAAATAGGTAAACTCATCTATAAGTCCTTGTCTCAAACACTATCGTTAGTTTTACTATAATAAGGTGTTGGTCTGACATCACGATATTAAGAACCTGCTTGAGATGTCTCTCAGACAAATTAATGTAAATAATTCTCTTAGTAATCTTTACACTTCAAATATGTATTAAAGGATCATAAAAAATTTGGACTCTGTATAGAAAATAATTTTTCACTGATTTGTTTTGTACACTGAGAATACTGAAAGGATTTAAAATCATAAATCAAACAATGAGTTGTCTCCTGTTGAGTTTCTTGAGGAAGGATTTGGGGCAATAATCTTAAGTCATGTCATGCCAGCTCTGAACCAGCCTCTCCAATCAATGCAGGTGGGGGTGACACAACCTTATGTCTGCTGGGGAGAAACTTTGACTCTTAGGAAACGAACCTTAAACAGTCATCTCCCACAATAGACTAGACGTATCGAATTACCCTTGCAATCCTGAATCTTGAAATTTGCAGTTAATGATGTGCCGCTCCTGGACATCCATTTGTTACCCAGATTTAAGTGACAACTTTATTTTTGCTGTACGCAGTATGAGTTCGACTGGAAGGTGTAAAGCAGCCAAAAGTGAGCCCTCTGGGGAAAGTAAATGTTTACATAAGGATTAATGTATGTTAAATAATGTCCAACCAACAGTTGCAGGGTTGTGTAGTACAACATATTGTATACAGACACATAGTACATCCTGAGCTGTCTGACTGGGACTCGCAGAAAACGTTAATTGAGTGAAATAAGAATAATTTACAGGTTTAAAGTGTCGTAGGCCAAATTTCATATTAATTATATAAATGGAATAATTGATATCAGTAACAAATACTTGGCTGAATATGGCTAATTAAGACTTTCCATATCGTTGGCTGACGGTAATATCACTACGATTTATGTGTCTCAAGTTTGGATGTAAATGTTTTATTTGAAACTATTATCTTTGATAAACATATCACTTGATTTAGTTTACTTCTTTGTAGCTCATTTATTACGACCAGTAACTAAGCTAGTTTTGGCTAGCGATCACTTTAATTTTTGATGAAAACATTTTATCACTTTTAATAAACTAACGGCTTTTTTCTTAAACTTGTAAATTCCTGATCACTAGACTAGAAAACAAACTACAAGGAAATCTCGTGTTTGTGTTTTAAAATGATAAAAGTACGTCACATGCGTGGGAATACATATGGACGACTTTATTTTAAAAATCCAGCTGGTATGTTCCCAACAGAAGTACACATCTTCAGTGACTTATATCCATAGAAACAAGGAAAGAAAAGGTTCGGGATGTAGTCAACATTAGTTACAACTAATAAATTTGCTAATATGTATTACACTGTTATGAATATATTATATTATGCACTTGGTAATAATTTTAATAATAAAGTTTTAGAACCACTGCAAGTATCTATTTCCAACAAACGTTTGACAATATTTGTGGGTTTCAATTATTATGCTGACATTTAACGAAACAACTAGCCCTGTTTCGCCTTAGTTAAACCCATAGAAAATATTTTATAATCAGTTATACTCTGTATCGTTTATGCCTTAAGGTGAATTTATTATCGTTGCAGGTAAATCCCAGCGTTTTACGTGATCCAAAACATTTCGCTGTAAACAGGCTTTATTCTAGACATTTACCTGTCCATCGAGTATATGAACACGCTCCCAATAATTCCGATCAGTCCCTTACCCCCAGTCCCTACCCACTGTCACTTACCCACCCCCGGCCGCTACCCACTACCCCTAATCACCTACAACCTAGTCTCACACACCCCCATTCACATTACCTCCATGCCTCTTCACGGCAAACCCCAGACCGCCGACCAGGAGGTCACTGTCCATAACCCCAGGAGGAACAAGAACGCTCCGTTGTGGTTAATTTATTTGGGTCAATTTTCTTCAAAGACATGAAAAAAATATTAAACTATTCAACATTATTGGTATTCATTTCAGTTATACATCACCAGACCAATTTTAAGTTTGTAAGATACTAATATATAGGTATTGTATATTAGTAAGTTATTTGTAAGATACTAACTTTTACATTATAAACCTTTTTAAAACACTTACTTGTTTTATTGGAACCTTCCAGATAAATGTGACATATACATTTTGAAAATATTTTATAGGTAACTCTGTCCGTTTGAGTTATAATTCTTGATATACAGGTCCTACAGTCTTGAAACTTGGTAAAGGTTAATCTTTATACAAAGTAAGCACTCAATTGATTTTGGATTAATAAGATAAAAGTGCCGTCCATCTATATGTCTGTCCGTCTGTATGGAAATTCTTGATTATAAACCTATTACACATTTTTCCATTGTTTTTCAGATTTCCAGAGGGGTCACATGGGCTGCCGGCCCCAGCACTACGTGCCTACTGATATGGCACCTGGGAGTAGGCTCAAAGCCTTGAGCCCAGTTATCTCCCCGGCTCATGTATGAGTGTCTTTATATAAAACAAACATGTAAGTGCTGTTCGTTGTGTCTGCAGAAGGCACTGACTGTACAGTTTCAGAGCGCTCTGCACGTTCTTTTCAGAGTGGCATGGAAATTCTGAAGTTTTTATATGTCAGAGGAAGAACTTGTATTGAAAATTTTCCTTTTCAAGTTATTTTTTTTTTATTCTGTTTTAGTTTTCCACTAACATGCTGGCGTACGTTCTAAACTGGAATTAAAATTGCTTATAAGTTATTTATTTTTTTCTTGCTCTTTTTAAAGTCTTCCCCAATCTAATTTCGGTTTTTTCTGTCAATAACTGAGTTCCTTTTCTAGGCTATTTTTTAGTTTAACTTCCTTCTACAAGATTTACAATTTAATAAAAGCGAATAATGCCATTTCTATAAATATTTGTGTTAGTGGTTTGTTTTTTAATCGATCGAACACTTCCATTAATGTATTTGTAACTTTAAATGTAAAATAATTTAAAAACATTATAGTTATATATTTGTTGTTACACAAGTTTAAAATAAACTACTAATTCTTTTAAAAATTGGAATCTAGTTAATTTTGTGGAACGCTAAAATGAATGGGAGTTTAATATTTCAAATACCTAGTTAAAATATGATTGTTATAAAATTGTGTTGGTTGTTTGCTATAAATACTGCTAATATTACTACTACTACTACTACTACCTTGAGAGATCTTGAAGTATAGCAGTCTAAAATAAGGAAATTAATTTTAATTGTTTGTTGTTCCTTCCACAGATGGCAGCAGCACCGAAAACTCCAGTGACGAGGAGGGGCCCATCAGAGCAGACGGCGGAATCCCTGGTACCTCGGTGCGAGGAGGGAGCGGTAGTGAGCTGCACAACTGCCTCAAGAGCTACCTCATGAAGCCAGGTTATCTTCTTGAGCTGGGTAATCTCAAGGTGTTTATAGTGCTCATATTATCAACACTAGTTAGAATTCCAAGATTTCGTTTTCATCAGGACTCACTAGTAAAAACCTTTCCAACGCACCCCTTGTATATATATATATATATATATATATATATATATATATATATAAATATATATATACATATTACATTTTGTATTAAAAATTTTCGTTATCAAATACATTTAACCAATAAAATTATTCAATAAAACATCATTGAGAACAGAATAAAGTCATATAAACGAAGAGAAAACGTCGATATAATCTTAACATTTAAAACTAATATTTGGAAAAACTTGAGTTTTGTTCATCGTCAAAGGGTCGTCAAATTTTCCCAATCATAAAAACGGAATCCTACAGTAGACCTATGCGATTTATGACAATCTGTACTTCATTGACAATAAGTCGTCCTTCCAAGAAGTATGCAGCCCTTGTACAAAGGACATAAAGGGTAAACCGTCACTGACACCTTTCCCTACTTTCCCTACTCGCAGATATTGTCTAGCAAGTACAAAAGTAAGAACAAACAATGTGGCTCTGCAAATTATTTATACAGGCAGTAATCCTTCTCGTAGACGTCTTTTGTTTGGCGGGGCTGTCTCCTGGTAAACTAGAGCCGCAGTCAGCCCTAGCTGCTCTTTGTCTGTTTGCTAGTGGATGGGCTGAGTCAAGGGCGATATTTGCTTGGACTAACCTTGCACTTTGAGCTGTGATATTAATATTATATCTATGATTCCTTGTTTGAGCAGTTCATCATCATGTGTTTAGGATGGAACCGGAGGTGAGGCATCGTCGGTACACAACTTGTGAATAGTAGCCTACAACTAGTGTTGATGACTATTTGTGTTTAGATAAGAACATTTTATTTGAAGAATAAATAAATGTAATTTTATAAAAAGCAGCTTTTTGCAAATCAGATAAACTTTTTTAATGATTAATTATTCAATATTACTTTATTTAATCATTTTAAAACTACGTCGGGCTAATTCATTGAGGTGAACAAGGCGGGATTAGGCATTTACCATATAAATATTTTAATTTGTTACGTAATACAATCCTTTATATATTTATTACATCTCAGTGTCAGCTTAAAATAACATTAAATATTCAGGATATATAGACGGTTTCAAAATGTTATATTAAAAACTTTGATTAAATTTCAATAGTCAAATTAGTTTATATTCCAATTTTTAGATTTTCACTTTTTGATGTATAATGGTTTTTAATGCGCTCTGAAAATAGACTTTCTTAACGTATAGTATATATTTAATTTGATTGCCATAGTATAACATTTAACAAAACACAAAGTATACTTTGGTCTGATAAAGAAATTTATATTAAAGATAATTTAGGTTAATTTAAATTAGTAATTTTAGACATTCAAAGTTGCTGCTGTATAGAAATTGTTTTATTGCAATTGAAATTAACGAACCATGTTCATAGACCTATTTTTAGATAAAAAACTTGGAAAGGAGCACATTCTCTCAAATTGAAAGAATTGGCATTTTTAGATTGGCGTTATTTCATCAACTTTAACCTTAATATTCATTTTTTCTGTTTATATAAATATTTTATACTCTTGCGGATTTACTTTTATACAATACTTGTCTTTAAATATGCTCAAAACACTTCCAAATCTTCCCATTATTCAATTATGATAAAAAAATCCGATCATGATCATTTAATTCACAGTTTTGTCAATTCAATTACACAGCGTAATTTATCTGAGTTGCCTACTAAACAGCTCACTCTATAGACATAATGTTTGCTTTATATACTTATCAGTTGCATTTCATAAAACCCAATTATTTTTAAACGGTAACTTCTTACAAATGAGAAAGTATTGCGAGCTCAAATTATAAATATTTAATTTTAACAACGGTAAATTAAATTTGTGTAATTGCATGTATTTGAAGTGCTAGCAAAATAATTGTATATGAAGTAAAACATTCCTTATTTCACAATATACCAGTTCGTACCTTGTAGATATTTCAAGTCAGAGTAGCGATAATCTTAAGTTAATCGGATTTGTACACTGTGTTTAAAAGTTTTACGACTACTTGCTACTGATAAGACATATCACTGCTAAGGTTATACCTCTAATCAGATTGTGTCTTTGAATCATAGAAATATTCATGTTTTATTGTTTTAAAATTATTACAGTCTCTAGTCTCATTCACTTAAAATTAATTTGGTTAAGATTGGAAGTGTGATGTTTACTAACTTTTACAACTTCATTCTCTTTTGTACTGCTATACATTATAATTACTTTATTATTGAATGTATTATAAAATATTTGCTGTAACTATTAATCAAACATTGTTTACAGAAAATGTGTATTACGATATTTTTTATATTACAATATTATATTTGTAAAATTAAAAGTGTTATAAATAATTCTAGACACATTTAATTATTATTATTAATTATTTTGTTACTTTGTTGTATTATTTTTATGCGTGTTTTCCAGAATTATTTAAAACCCCTCTTCGAAACCCGGATTATTGTATCGGAAGTCTGTTACAAACCTTTTAGTTCGCAGATGTATTAACAACGTTTTTTCACGTAGATTAAATAATCGTATATTAAAGACTTTTTTGACGTAAGTTAGATTAATAATTGTTAAGACTTTTATCAAATTTTTACAAAATAATAATAGAAACGCTATAAAACATTTTGAAAAACGTCACAGGTACAGCTGAGGAACAGAGAACATGATCAGTAAAATATCTACAAGCAGAGGCTGTGTTGAGATCTGTGGTACAAAACTACCCTAGCGTCCCGCCACCGGTGTCCGAGTGGGTTGCGTCTAGGCTTATCACGCCGGTGACCCGGGTTCGAATCCTGTATGAGGTGAGGGATTTTTGCACCTTAATAAATAATCATCACTAGATATAGCAATAATAAATATTAGTAGTACTACTAAGCAGTCCCTTACTTTCTGCACTACACATGGGTTTATAACACATTTTACGAGACATTCCACTCAACTTAAATAAAATGAATACATATTTTTTCAATCAAAATTGTATTATTCTATAAAACTAAATAGTTTTTCGTGTTTAATCTTAGGTACTAGTGAATAGTACAAAATAAATGTGTAATGTCTTTAATATGCAGATTATAAGAAAATATTTTCACATTTAACTTTAAATTTTTTTACTAATGTAACAATGCTTGTTTTAGATTGCTTTTAATTCGAACGGAGCAACACTCTAAATCGTAATGACTCATTCTCAGTTTTCAGTAATATTGATCACAGTTAAGCAAACTTGTCTGCTTGTTGTCCTCTGAGTCAGGCTGTTCCACACCGCGCATGCGCATTAACAACGCACAACCCCTGAAGCGTAAGTTTAGGTCCTAACTCCGCCCTGCCCCCACCATCCATAGGGTTTCCCTTAAATACGGCGCAAGCTCTCTCAACCCTTCATTCGGGACAAGTGAAATTTTAAGTTAATTCCAAGTGTATTAACCACGAAATTTTTGCCAACGATGCAGCAAATTCGTAAGTGAAAATTTCATTACTTTTCAACTCATGTACCATTTATAATTTTATATACCATTCATTTTACCACCAGCATGTCATACTGTTAGAGAATGATTTAAGTTTTGAAGACCACAATCAGTAATGAGAAAAAAATTTTAAACAATTCTGTAGATATGTAATTGTAATAACAGATATAAATTAACTCCATATACTACTTATACATAAATATATGGTGACCTTATTGATTTAACTCCATGAGAACAACGTTAAAAGGCGTTTAAGCCCTAATTTATAGTAGCATAGTTATTATAGGTACCTCAATACAAATAAATAACTAATCTGCGATCAACAACTTATATTTTTATTTCTTTTTAATATTTTTTCTTCATGTTTTACTATTTCACTGTTAAACGTTCAAAAATAAATCTTCATTAAATACTAAAATCTGTTTTGATTCTCTGCTCATGGTAAAGAATATTAACCAAACAAATCTAAATTACCTTTAATTAACTAAGGATGCGATAATAAACAAAACGAAAGTAATAAATCAATGTATACAAAATAATATAAGTTATACCCATGTTTTTACATATTTCCTTTGTTAACTAATAAGAATTTCTTGTATAATACTGTAATTACCAAACAGACGCACCATAATCAATTTTATAAATCTAAAGCCCTGTTCTAAATTTTTGTATGTGCTGTTTTATCTTTAAAGTTAATAGGTCATAAGTTATTCGCTCAATGTTTTAATTTTCTACACCTAACAAATGCTAATTTAATCAACGATATAAACATTTACTATAGGTTTTTAATTAATTTTATAAAATATGAATAATGGCCCTGTTTTGCTACACATATTAGACAGCGTTTTTTGTCTATTTTTGAATATAAGTTATGTGGAGAAAAATTTTATGTTACTGGTCTTTTTAACAATATTTTATCTATAAATATATATGATAGTTTAAGCATTGTTTATGCTAATAAAAGTCGATAAAAACATCACTTTTAAAGACTCACAGTTCATGATCTATTGTAGTCTGCATAGATAAAAAGTCAAACCTAATGTTTTTCTAACAAAAAGAATTGATGTTAGTATTTAATTACTTATTAAAAACCAATTCAGGATTATTTAATTTAAATTAAGATACACAAACCTAAAAGTCTACTCTTTAATATTAAACAATATATACAAAAGATACATTTAAAACGTGGTTCTGCTTTAGGCAATATTCATTAAACGCATTTCTTAAGCCTTAATTTAGCAGTTTGTAGAAGTATACACTTTTTTAATTTGTGAGTCAAAATCAAGTTTATTGTAAACTTGCGCTAAGAAATTTTTATGTGAATTCGGTAGGAGAATTTCTCCTAGAAAAACTATTTGGTCAAAATGTTTGGTGGTATTTACAAAGGGAGAGAAAGCTATCAATATTAAACCTTCTTAATAAAGAATATTATTACAGGTTATACTTTTAAAACCGCCAGACACGTATGTAATAATTATATCCGTGTCTGCCAAGTAGAGGATAAACTAAAAAGACCTGAATTTTTCATGATTCAATACTATTTATCATCTAAACGTTTACCGACCAAATCTTATGCCTTTGTTACATTATTGTCTCTGATCACACACATATTATATAATTATAAATATTACTAGTAAATATATATTTAAGGTACTAAGACGTAATAGTATTTTAATCTCGGTTGACTGCCAAATTATAGTTTTAATCAAAACAATAAAAATACCTTAGTTGGTTAAAACAACCTTTACGCGTATTTATGTATTAATTATGTTATAACAAACTTGTCCGCAGCACAGAAAGGTTATGTGTACCCGTAAAGCACATATATTGTGATTTAAATTTGGTTTCAAAGTTACAGTTAATGGAACGAAATTTCCAATATTCTATGACTTACTTGTTTCTTTATAACATCAATACCCAGGCTTTGGTTTTTATTGTATTTCTTATAGTGATTAATGACAGAATCTTTTTAGAAACCATTATTTAAGGCAGAAACACACATAAACCGTACATTCTAATATAAGAATTATAGTCAATGCACTGATATATTATAGTTTTCATTCAATAACGGATTGTGTAGAACACCTGCAGCTCTAATGTTTTAATAAACTGCCTTAACAAGGTTCATAGCTGTCTCAGAGATCCATAGTAAAAATTTACTTAAGCGGTCAAATTTTAAAAGTAATTTTCTTTTTGTTTTAATTTTTTTCATGTTACGCCACTGAATTCGTAACGAAGGGCTTCCTAATATCCCGACTATGCAAATCATAGAATTGGAACCCTTGACCAAGCAAATATATAAAAATAACAAAAGGTTTACAGTTAATAATGTATACGTGTATATTTCTTCGGTTTGATTATTGTTATTGAATTGTGTTAGTTTTCTATACCAAAACAGTAGCGTTAAATAATAAAATAGTTAATTACTTATTTTCAAAAATGCAAACTTATTAATGATTTTTGCACTACTTAAATTGTTCTTGAATAAACTCTCATGAAGTTTCAGATTAATGTCAAAAATATTGTTATTTGTAAAAATATTAACTGCATTATAATATCTCTATAATACGAATTGGAAATCTCAGGAAGGCATAATAGCAAATGTTCAGTTGCTACTAAGTATTACATTAAATAATTTATCCTTTATATATCTTTGGTTTGATTGCTCTTATTGAAAGTGTAATTATATTTCTACAAAGACAGTGGCGTTGCGTAAGGAAATAATAAAATTGTTATATACTTTGCTACAGTCTGCTGTAATAGGTGGTCACTAAAAAGTAAAACCTTATTGTAAACTGAATTAAGTCCAGTTATAATTATATGAATCCAATAATGTGATGTATAAAACAACGTTACTGATCACATTTCTTAATTTATTTTTCAACCAAAATCACTAAAATAAAAAAAATGTTACTGGTTCATGCAATGGAAAACATATTTGGACGGAAGGAAATTTGGGAGTGTGTTATTCGTGACACTCGCATGTTAGTAATTACTTTTAGAAGTAAACATTTGCTAACCTATTTTTGTATTCTCCTTAAAACGCTTTGAAAAACTCAAATACAGTTTTAAAATAATGTCAAGAATATTGTGTAAACTACAGCAATAATTAACAAATTAATTAATTTATAATAATTATTCAATTTATACTACTGTACTTAGCTGTTGTAAGGGTCATTAAAAACTAATTTACACGAGAACTTCAAAATTTACACATTGTGTCTTTAAAGGTTTAATTAAAAAGTTTAAAAAAGTAAATACCATCACACAATCTCATTTCTGTATTTAGCAAAATAAATGGGAGATAAGCCAGGGGCTACTAAGCGAACGATAAATAATACAAGTTACGTTATTAAAAGTTTTTAGTTTCGAACCGTTTGATCGAAAGAGTAGTATGACAAATACGTATATATATATATATATATATATATATATATATATATATATATATATATATATATATATATATAATTTAATCTAACAGGAAATATTATTTTATATTAAATTACATTTTCTTTTCCATGTTATTTCTAGATTGCCAAGTCCCCCGCCACATGGGCTGCCGGCCCCAGCACTATGTGCCAACTATTATGGCACCTCCTGGAAGTGCTGGGGTATACCCCATGGGGTATCCCCATATAGTCTACCACGGTAAGAACATTATGCTTTTCTAAGTACTTAAATATTATCAGATATTTATAATTTTATTATTTTTAACATTTATTACCAATGAAATTCAGAATAACGTGAACATTTAATTTCATATGTGTTTTGTAGATGTTGCTTTGAAATCACTATGAGTATAGTTTACTACCTAAAAACCGTTACTACATTCAATACAATATGGTACTTTGTATCTCAAAGTGTTCTAAATGTTATCATTAATTGCTATAACTAACAAAAAGTAGAGAACAACTAATAAAGGTCTCATTGGATGTTTCTCAGTCGTTACGTGATCGTTGTAGACAGATTTTAATCCTTATAACATAATTAAATGTAACATTATTTTAAATAACGCCATATTAATTCGACAAGTTCACAGGTCCTTTGACAAAAGCTATATCATGTTCTCGTAATTAGATTCAGAAGTATTACAGACTATATCCACAATCAGTTATGTCTGTGAGAGGACATTTCTAAAGTCTGCACCTAAAATTAATGTTTGATAAATTTCAAAAATCTACAAGGTTCAGGTTGTAACGGCTTCAAATGTTTAAGGTGGTAAAACATACACCCATCATAAAAGAGGACATTGTAAACTATATATAACGACATATCACCTATTTTGTCACAAACTGTCTAAAGGTGAACCATCTTATAATTCATTGTAACTATTCATTATTTATTAATTACTATATTTTAGGACTTATTTTCAGTAATTCTTATTTTCAGGACAGCAACCCCTGCCCTACTGCCCCCGGCCACCAACAACCCCAGTCCTTGCCGGCCAGTATGGTGCCTCCCACATTAATATAGGTTAGTTCATGTGTTCGCTATGATTTTATCACTGATTAATTAGAGAACTTTTAATAACTCTAAATAACAATTTTTAACTAACGGTTCAATAATTACAATTTTGCAACATTTAATGAAACAATAAGTTGTCAACCATTACAAAGAATCTAATAATCAGCTATTACCTTGAGTTTCTTAACGTGAATTTATTGTTATTTTCAGCACAACCCCATATATATTATGGGGTTCCCATCGTTTCGCCGGGAACGGGTTTTATCCAGGCTCCCGTCCCTGTCATCTCCCACCTAACAGGTCCCATCAGACCTCTGCTCCCCAGTCCCACGACCCCCCTCTTAGGTGTTCCTAGCACACCTCTGCCCCCCAGTCCCCTAACCCCCCTGCTGGCCGTTCCCGGCAGAACTCAGCCCGCCGTCCCAGGAGGTCCCCTTCACGCCGTCCTCGGAGAGTCCAGGACACTTCGGTCTGGTTAGTTTATTTCTGTACATTATATTTAATTCGTCATGAAATTTGCTCAAAATGGTTTTTAAAAGATTTAGTTATTCTACTTAATATATATTAATTAAAATGCCATTTTTATAACTAGATTGGACTACCTTTGATTTATTTGGTGTTTTGAATGCAAAATGACTGAAAAATATTATCTGATTGTATTTAAAATTAACAAATCTATTATTATACATTTGTTGTTTACAAATTTATAAACTATTCATAATTTCTGGAAATTAATAAAACAAAATAGCAGTTTAATATCTTAAATTGTTCGTTTAGAAATATAATTGTAATAAATCATACAGCTTATTTGTAATAAATACTACTACTACTACTACTACTACTACTTCAACAGATCTTTATACTTCTATCCGTTTTCAGTTCCTCATGCTTAATATTTTAACATCCAAGTATAAAAAATTGATAGGATTCTAAAATAAGGAAAGTAATTCCAATTGTTTGTTGTTTTCTCAACAGATGGCAGCAGCACCGAAAGCTCCAGTGACGAGGAGGGGCCCATCAGAGCAGACGGCGGAAGCCCTGGTACCCCGGTGCGAGGAGGGAGCAGTTGTGAGCTGCACAACTGCCTCAAGACATACCTCCTCAAGCCAAGTGAACTTCTTGAGCTGGGTAAGTCTCTACACTTAATCACTGCTCATATCATCAACACTAGTTACAATTCCAAGTATATATTTTTATTAAAATAAACTTCAATCATTTTTAAATCCAAAACATTTCCTGTAATAACCTATTTTTAAAAAAATCTAATTTTTTATTGTTCATAACATTACAACACTGCATAGAACATTGTCACAATCATATACGTATAATATTTATAAAAACTATATTACATATAATATTATTTATATATGTAATTTCGAATTCAATGAGATACCAAAAACATCACTTAACATGGCTATTGAAAAATACAATTTATAAACTTAAACCGTCAGAGAAAAGCCGCCTAAGAATTTCTTCAAGGTATAAACCACTCTGTTCATGAGATAATTATATAATTTTTTTTTAATATTGATAGGGTTTCACTAGTTACTAGTATTATAGAATTTTGCCGTCTAAAATCCCGGTTCAAAGAGGATGACGATGAAGGACAATAACATATAATACCAGCGGAAAAATATAAGCATAATACAAAATTTTAAGAATAGATTTATCTAAGAATCCTGATAAATATCTAAGATAAAAATCCAACTTTTTAGTTTCTTACTTAGCTAATGAATGTGAGGTTGTAAAGTTAAAGTCAGGATCTATGTGCATCCCTAGGAATTGAACAGTATTACATTCAAAACCTGCTGCCCTATTATATTCAAACTACTCTTTTGAGTTGTTGCCATTTATTAATTTGATGTTTGTCATTATACTAATAATTTACTGTAATCTAATATATTGTTGTTTTCATTTCAGGTTATCCTGTGGAGAGTGAGCTTTTTCCTGGGAAAGCCATGATTCTCAGGACCTCTGACCCTAGCCAGCCTCGTAGTCAAGGATTCAATGTAGACGTCAAGGAGTTCGTGCCGATGGGGTCTGACTCCACCATGAGCCTCAACCGCCCCAACCCTATCCCCAAGCATACCAGTGGTAGAAACAGTTCCCACACCTCTCCTAAGACAGGGGCCGTGGAGCGCAAATGTGTTCGCTGCAAAAAGTACTTCCTTGTCACCGACAATGGGGAGTACCTGAGCAGCGAACAGTGTATCTATCACTGGGGCCGACTCTACCCCAACCCATCCTGCCCATCCTATTACCTTTGCTGCGAAGGTATCCCGTCCTCCCAGGGATGTTCGACCTGCAGGCGCCATGTGTGGAGTGGGATCTCCACCGGTATGAACGGTCCTCTGGAGGGATTCGTCAGGACCCTCCCCCGGCAGAATCCCTCTCCAGAGGACCGTCCAGACGTCTACGCCCTTGACTGTGAGATGGGCTTTACAGTCAGGGGCCTAGAGCTCTTGAAGGTCACCGTGATCACTCAGGACGGCTCGGTGAAGTACGAGTCCCTGGTTCGACCTGAAGCCGAAATCGTAGATTACAACACGAGGTTCTCCGGTGTCAAGGAGGAAGACTACCGCGGCAACTTCAAGACGTTGAGGGAAGTACAGAGTGACCTGACCGTGTTCATAAAGGAAGACACCATCCTCATAGGCCACGGTCTTGAGAACGACCTTAGAGCCTTGAGGATGGTCCACTCTTCCTGCGTGGACACGGCGGTCGTCTTCCCTCATCGCCGTGGGTTGCCGTTCCGCCGGGCACTGAGGGACCTGGTCAAGTACGTTCTCGGCAGGTCGATCCAGGACAATCCTGAGGGTCACGACAGCACCGAGGACGCCAGGGCCTGTCTGGATTTGATAAGGTATAAAATTTTTAACGATTTTGAAATATAATTTTAAATTTATATTCAATCGGTTTTTTAATTTCAAATTTAAATTATTTTATTTTTATAACTTTCATTTAATATAACTTCATTTTTTAAGATAAACAGGTAGTCGAATTATCTTAAAAAATCAGTATAAAAGCTAAATTTCTAATTTTATACCTTACAATCCAGACTTTTAGATTAAGTTTGTTATATTTATTATCATTTATTTTTATCAGATTTTAT
This sequence comes from Homalodisca vitripennis, assembly GCF_021130785.1. NCBI lineage: Eukaryota > Metazoa > Arthropoda > Insecta > Hemiptera > Cicadellidae > Homalodisca > Homalodisca vitripennis. Next base: position 218,868 of record NW_025776618.1, on the reverse strand, counting down.
AAATTAATACGTAACTTTTTTCAACTTCCGGCTGTTTTGGTTGATTTTATTATTGATTATATATTAGAAATTCAATAGATGATATCTTTTATTTAATAATATAGATTTTTACCCCGAACAAGAAAATGTATGCTTGAATAAACTTGTAATTCTACTTAGACTAAAATGTATCTACTTCTGTTACTTATATTATGCTTATGATATAAGGGGAAGAGTGCTTTATCTCTTAGATTTTCCTTTAACTACAGAAAAACTTTTAAGGGAGACAACCAGTTTCGATATCTGTATCTGGAAAACATTTACAGTTTTTATCATCAAAATGGGTGTTGGAACACCTTATAAATATTATTTTTAATATATTAGATCATTCATTTGTCACTAGTGTTATCTAAAATTAAAAATTTGATAGTAACTTGCTGTTTATGGACAGTTTACTTTAGATAAAGTGACGTAAATATTTTAATTATTTTACAATATGAATAAATATTCAGAGAAATTTTTTAACGTTTCTCACCTTTTGAACACTCCTGGGACTTGAAAAAATATTTCTAAACCAAAAGTATCGAAATCGGTCAAGCCGTTTTCGAATCCTAATGAGATGATCAAACGTAATTTAATAGGTATTATAAATAAATTATAAATATAAATATCTAAATTATAAATAATAACATTTGTAATTATACATTATGAATATTTATGAATACAATAAGCAATAGATTTAAATAATGTTTTAAGTTTATATTGTAGGAAATCTGGCATGTTTTCAATGTCTAATTGTAAAAAAATATAATAATTATTCCATGGTTGTGTTATGGAATTGAAATATTGATCGATGTTTAAATTTCTCTCTCTCTCTCTCTCTCTCTCTCTCTCTCTCTCTCTCTCTCTCTCTCTCTCTCTCTCTCTCCCTCTCTGTAGAATAGTTAAAAAAATGTCCAGCTAAAGAATAGATTAAATCAATTAAATTGTTAATATTGAATTTAAGATTGTTGTATCGATCTCACAGATTCTGTTAGGTTTTTGTATCTAGTATTAGTTTGCAATATGTTTTGTTTTGTTACTTAAGTTATTAGTTAATGTTATTTATTGTTAAATATATGGACGTTAAAAATAATAAATATAATAATGTTATTTTGAATAAATACATTTATTCTTTACCTACAAATGAATTTTTACTACTAAATTACCTTGGTCCTATTCATACAATACTGATCGGAACAAGTGTTAGAAAATACTGAGTAATTCTTTTTTAAGGAAAATGTGTAATTTGAATCAAAGAAGATATTTTTACGATATATCTGTAGGATTTAACTTTGAAGGAATTCACAAGAAAATAAAGGCTACTCACACACAAAATATTAGTCTAGAAGAAATGCTGAGATTATAAATTTAAAAGTGGTAATTCATTATAATGCAAATATATAAAAAAAACTATTTGTGTTTTTAAATATATGCAATCTTATTAAATACAATAAATAAACTGTGTTAAACATGAACCTTTGAAAATAATTTATTATTTGGTTTGGTATGGTACAATGTGGGGTTTTAGAAGAATTCATCATTAAATTTATACACAACAGGGTACCATTATCATTTATTTTTAAACCAGTGGTAGATCGCAACATATAGCAAATAATCAAATTCACAAGGATGGGATGTAGGACACTTGTCATTGATATACGTTACAAATATAGAATACTACATTCCTGTATCCTATAGTTAAACTGAGGTTCATCCCGTATTATATTCAATTTTCGTGGATTATGCCACTAATATTTTCAATACTTAGGTAAGATTAAAAGTTAATGTCAAGAATAAGGGGAAGGATTTACATTTATATTGACAAATGAAGACTATAAATTAGTATTATTACTAAGCTCCTGTGATAGCTATCATTCACCAAGATACAATCTGATTGGCATTGTTTTCAGTGGTAGCCATGAACGTATATAAGACGGGAGAACAAGGGGCACAAACCCGGGGGGGGGGGTTTGAAAGGTACAAATTGCACCCAATAGTTTGTTTTAAACTAGAGCACATTTATGAAAATGTAAAACTCAACAAATTTTCCGTAAGTAGATTCCTGTGCGCTTGTTTTTGAAGGATATTTCATACACACTCCCTCCACGAAATTATTTTATACATAGGTATATTGAGGTACCAAGTCTATATATCTATATAGGCTACTGAAGAGTATGATATATGTTTACAGATGCAACTAACATATTCTAATAACATATACAGTTTTATATGGTAGGAATTCTTACTTTTGCCGATTTAGAAATTATTCACTTTCGAGTTCATGGAAAAATTAAAATGTACCCATATCCCACTAGGAACCTTTTCAATCACTTCACTTATTCTCTCTTATATTTTTCATAGCAAATCATGACTGTTAAACCCTTTTTAATCATAAGACTTACAAATACGAGTATATATTAAATATGTAAACTATATTATTTATTTGTATTTTTAAAAAGCACTGAGCTTTTAGTCAATGAATTTGGTTTTTCACAACGCATATTTCTTTTCTGGGTTAATATGTAATTGATCTTGTGGGATATGTGTTTCAATACTCCTCAAATTGACGTGAGTTTGTTTTGGTGAAATTATCATTAAATTGGGTGATTTCTTAGCTACACGGACACGGACCAAGCCCTGAATTAGCACCCCTCCCCCAACGATCAAAATGGGGGGCTTATTCAGCGCATTGACATGGCCCAGTCACTGAATTTGCACCACCTAGCATTCAACCAGCAACACAAGCATATTTGTCTTTTAGAGATTTAATTTAATCGTAAATATATTAGTTGTTATGTTGTATTTTGCAACGCTGTCACTTATAAACTACTATCTACGATTGTATTGAATTTTTGAATAAACGATGAAATAATGTTTATCAAATGCTTACTTTCTTTTCAAAAATTACAGCAGACTTGGTGATCCGACCAATAAAGCTAATAGACCTTAGTATACCTCCCTCTCTAACGCATTGTCCTATTTTTGTAAAACTGACCACTCATGACGTTGCTTTCTTAATTTTGTCTAAGTATCATTAACTAACAGAATTAATTAAATCATATATCTCATTTATTTTACTTCAGTTAATTCTTTCTCTTAATGTTAAAAAAAAAACATAAACCTACGATTTTCAACTTTGAGTCTACGCACAAGCGATTAAGGCCCATGTAGGCTCTTTCCCCTTTAAGTTTCTTAATTACGAGTATACAGTAATTAGATAGCAAAATAAACCTAATGATAAATGTTTTTTATTTGTTTTCAATTTTATTAGTTTTCTTAATTTCGATGAATGGATTCATTATTTGGAGAGATAAGATTTTTAATACGGGTGTATTGACTTCTTTCATGCCACGTATAAGGATGCTATAAAATATCATTATTTGTTAATATTTTCCTCTTCAATATAATATATTTACTGCTGTATGTACAGTTGTACATTTTTGTGAAAGTAAAAGTTATTTTGAGTCGGTTTTTTAACATTACGGATGGTAAAATGTAATTATGGCTTTTAATACACCCTTACGTAAGAATATATGCTATGCTTATTATATATGCATTGCTTACTGGGTGTTCCCACCAATGGAAAATATACTCATAGTCTATGTATTCACTGAGTATTAACAGTGCAAGTTTAATACAATCGTGAAAACTCAATGGATCATGTTTCTCGATATAATTAAAACTACGCCGTTTGTATATGAAGCCATAATGAAACTATTTATTTGATTTAATAATTTCATAAAAATTTAGTGTTTTTTTTTCTTAGTTTAATTATTTAAATAAAAAAATTAATATAATTGAATAAATTCTCGATGTTTCCCGATAGACAATTAAGGCTTGTATTTTAGACAAAAGAGTTCACTGTTAGAGTATAGAATTTTTCTTTGCAGCATTTTGCGGATGGCCCAAAAGTTGACCTACGAAGTGACACACCTCTAAGTAAAAAAATTAAGTGTTTGTGAGAAATATTTTTGTCCTCGAAAAATATATGTACGACTAAACTTATGGTCCTATTTTATTTAATAGACATTTAAATATGTATTGAAACATAATAAATTTAATGTTTCATACTTAAATTTAATTTCATTTCAAAATTAGTTTTTATGGAATCAAACAAATGAAACATGAAATTACAGTTTTTAAATTGTCATTTATTACAAACACAAATAAGTTTTCAGTATTTGCCCTTAGATAATTACTCGTAACTATTTGAAGTAAAAAAAACTAGATTATCATTATTTTTATCGTATACACTATTACGCATTTTAAAGGTATATTTCACATGAGTGTGTCAACTTTAAGATAAATTATTAGATTATAAACTTAACACTGTGATCAAAAACCGATGGATAAGACATTGGTAGCCAAGCATAGAGCATATTAATCCGCAAAGGTTCCTTCCTAACTAGTTCATACCCAAAATATATTTAGGCGACTTCTGACAATTTTAACTCTAGCAGATATATTCCTCTAGTAAAGGATTATAATCTCGATTATGCGACTTTTTCTAACGGTATCGATGATAATTAGGGTTATATTACTAGAATGTACAGTATATTAGAATACATATTGGAGCTTTCTTATTAAATGTTATCAACAATTACGATTAAAATATTCTCCCATGTTTGTATTGTTGATCTTTTTATAATGAGTAACCCTATTATACAATTTGGACCATCTTTTATTATCTACAGTACTATATGAAATGAAGGAATCGTGATTGTTAATTACATTAGAATACCAGTTCAAAAACACATGGAATGTTGCATTAAAATTAGGATTGCAATATATTACAAACGCCATAATTTATGTCATAAGTGGTTTGCCACTTTTGAAAAGACGTGAAGGAGATGTCTATGACGTACCTGTTATTCTACAGAAAATTTGAGTACGAAGGAACGGGTTTCAGTTAGTAAACCTATAAAACCTTACTTTGTTATAAGTTATATTTAATTTTTCTCAGTTGTTATTCCTGTATTAGTACAGAACTTATGCATACTGAATTTATTTGATGAAATGTAGTAAGAAATAAAGGAAGAAATCTTACAAGTGTTTGAGGGTATAGGCCCAAGGGGTGACCAATTATACTATCTAGGTAACAGATACTTTTACGCGATTAAAGAGAAAAGATAAACTACAACACTGTTATGATGTATGGACAAAAATTTAAAATCATCGCCTTTACATATGCAGTTAACAAATCTTTTACTATTGTGCGTAATATAATCACACGTCCACTTCTAACCCCATGTATCTGGAAGTGTCAAACTTAAGGACGAACATTCTCTCAATATTGTAAAAATACAGTGAAATCTTTAATGACGAATCTCAAAAAAGGTAAGCACAATTTTAAATTATACTTCAGCTTAGCTGTACTTTTATTTTAAGGCTAACCATATCGGAAAGTGTAATGAATGATTATCCCAGAATATACTCGTACGTGTAATATTTCATTTTCTGTTGTTACTCTCTTATTTTCAACTCGTAATTTTTAGAACTGATTTGTAAACTAGACAGTCAACGGATGAGTAGAAGCATAAATATTACTTCATTAATAATAACAAAATTACATTACATAGTATCTAATTTTTTTGTACAATAAACTTTTATGAATTATAAATGTTTTATTTTTCGGGTAGCACAAAGTCCTCGAGCCTCGGTTAGCTCAAACTTAGCAACTGCATCGAATAGCAATATTTACTGGTACAATTAAGCATATACGTTTACCACCGTAATCAATAGTATATCTACAAACTCCGCATAAATTTACGAGTCAAAAGAAAGTCTAAAAACTTCTAATTAAATAACAAAATATTAAATAGAAAAATTGAGCGATCAACAATAAAGAACTACAATAACAAGTGTTTGCAAGTTCTACGAGTATTTTTTAATTGTAGGTTTAGGTAATCAACATTCTGTTGTTTTAATCAGAAGAACTCTAATCCTGGAATATGTAAGGATATTATGACCACAGTTCAACAATGTAATGTTAAAGTCTCCTGATTAGAGCAGCTAAAATTATAACAGCTAATTGTTGCGGCTCACATTTAGTGCTGTCTCATGATAAAGGCGGATATTGTTTGTTAATCGGTTTTAAACAGCAAATTATCTCCCTTATCTCACAACCGATTTTCTTAAATTTGGTAACGTTGGATTTTAATTAAATTGTGTATCTAGAATGTCAAATTGGGATTTTTTTTTTTAATCATATGTTGCTTTTAAGATATTTAAGCTTAAAGATTTCAGTAAGCCACCATTTTGAAAATAAAGCTTGTAAGATATTTAAATGTTTATGTAATTAAGAATTAAGGTTATTTAAGAAAAAAATAAACAACAAAAAATCGTGTAATTGAGTTGAGTAATTATTGAGTTTTTGAAAGTTGAATATGATGATTTGTTTCGGTTTTGGTTGAGGAATAAATACCTGAAAATATTTGCAGAAGATTCTGGGACACTGTATAATAATTTTATATATTAGTCCTGTGCCCCTTAATACAAGGGTATATCCCGCTACTACTCAGATTATGGGACACGCCTGATGAACTTTAAATGTCTTAAAATCCAGAAGGTATACAACAATAAATTTATCACATATCTAATTACTCAAATAATATTTAAATTGAACTATAAATAGCCCATTTAGAGCATTTTTACTCTGGAATAACACGGTTCCTATTGGTTCCAACGAATAGCTAAGAAAAAATTTGCAGCTTCAAAATATCTCATCCCCCTTTTTTATTTATCTGCTTTATGATGCAAAAATATTAAATACATACTTTACGCCTACCTAAGGATACCATAGAGTCATATATTTTATTTTTAATGAATTTTTTTTTAACTTACATTAAATGTTTTTAATGCTGTGGATTTAGGACATATTTACGATTGCGCTTGTTGTTTATTGTTCTTAATACACAACATATAACTTAAATCACTTTTATTTTTGTGTTTTTAACAGATGTAATGTAAATGAAAGCCTAATGGTAAAAAAGCAGTTTATTATTTTAATTAAGAAGTTTGACTTTGTCTGCCATTGTTCATAAAGGCGTTCATTGCTGATAAATTTACAATATCTGTATAAATTTTTAATTTTGTGTACAAAAATGTTGCTTGGGAACAAGTATTAATGTACCTTATGTTCTTTTATAGAAAGAACTCGGATCTGAGCAAATTTGACATAAGATAATCTCGATCTGCCGTTTATACGATATTTGTATTGCAATCTACTCGCTGACCACCTAATTTTCGACTGTGTTTTGTTAATAAAAACATACAGTAAATATATATATATATATATATATATATATATATATATATATATATATATATATATATTGAGTAGGGCGTGCTGATTCTTCTCTTTAACAAGATGTAGCCACTGATTCAGCTTACCGTAAGCCTATACAATTCATGACGATACGTACTTCATTGAGAACAAGTCGTCCTTCCAAGAGGTATGAAGCCCTTGTACAAAGGACATAAGGGGTAAACAGTCCAAAGCTTTCCTTACTTTCTCTGTACGCTGATATTGTCTAGCAGGTACAAAAATAAGAACAGACAATGTGGCTCTGCCAATTATTTATACAAGTAGTAATCCTTCTTGTAGACGTCCTTTGATTGGCGAGGGAGTCTCCTGGTAAACTAGATCCGCAGACAGCCCTAGCTGCTCTTTGCCAGATTGCTAGTGGGTGGGCTGAGTCAAGAGCCATATTTGCATGGACTGTCCCTTGCACATTGAGCTGTGATATTAATATGATATCTATGATTCCTTGTTTGAGCAGTTCATCATCATGTGTTTAGGGTGGAAACGGAGCTGAGAAATTGTCGGTACATAACTTGTGAATAGTACAACTAGTGTTGATGACTATTTGTGTTTCGATAAGAACAGTTTTTTAAAGAAAAATGTTTAGATTAGAATACTGTCATCAACTTTATTCATAATAATTTATGTTTTACATTTATATTAATATTTTATACTCTTTCGGATTTAATGTCCACAATAGCCTACTCCTCTGTTCATCTGCTCTTAACGTTTAAAAATCTTCACATTATTGTATTATGGTCATTCCAATCACAGTTTTCCTCAATTCAATAATATAGAAAGCGTAATTTATCTCAGTTTCCTACTAAACAGACATCCTGTTAACATTATAAACTTGTCATGAAACCGATTTATTTTAAACGGTAACTTCTTAAAAATGAGAAAGTATTGAGAGCTCACATTACAAATAATGAATTTCAACAACATTAAATTAAATTTGTGCAATTGCATGTGTTTGAAGTGCTAGCATAATAATTTTATATGAAGTAAAACATTCATTATTCCACAATATACCAGTTTCTGCCTTGTAGATATTTTGTCAGAGTATCCATAATCCTCAATTAATTAGATTTGTGTACTCTGTACAAAAGTTTTAACGCTACTTGCTACTGATAAGACATATCACTGCTTGCGTGATAACTCTGATCAAGATGTGTCTTTCAATCATAGAAATTTGCCATGTTTTTATTGTTTTAGAATTATTACAGTTTCTTGTCTCATTCACTGAAGATGTTATCGCTAATTTTGGTAAGATTGTAAGTGTGCTGTTAAGTAATCATTTTTACAACTTCATTTTCTGTTGCAGTGGAGAAATATATGTAAATAATATATTTATTTCAAGCAGTTTTGTTTTCTTTATGTACTGTTTATCTTAGCTATTTTTATACTACTAGCAACTGTATTAACTTTATCATTGAATGAATTATAAAATTCGTACCGTAAATATTGATAAAATATTGTTTACTGAAACATTTTTATTGCGATATTTTTAATAGGCCTATACACAATATTATATTTGTAAAAATTAAGTGTTATAAATAATTCAAGACACTTTTTAATTATTATTATTTATTTTATTACTTTTTTGTATTATTTTTACGCTTAATTTCCAGAATTAATTAAAACGCGCCTTCCGACCCATATTATTGCATCGGCAGTGTGTTACAAACCTTGCAATTTGGAGATGTATTAACGACGTTTGTCACGTAGATTAAATATTTGTATATTAACGACGTTTTGGACGTCAGCTAGATTAATAAATTGTTAAGACTTTTATCCAATTTTTAGAAAATAATAATAGAACCGCTATAAACGTTTTAAAAAAAGGTCACAGGTACAGCTGAAGAACAGAGAACATGATCAGTAAAATATCTACAAGCAGAGGCTGTGTTGAGATCTGTGCTATAAAACTACCATAGCTTCCCGCCACCGGTGTCCGAGTGGGCTGTGTCTAGGCTTATCACGCCGGTGACCCGTGTTCGAATCCTGTATGAGATGAGGGATTTTTGCACCTTAATAAATAATCATCACTAGTAGTAATAATAAATAATAGGAGTACTACTAATAGCATATGTAGGCTAGTTCGTTACTTCCTGGACTAAATGTAGGTTTATAACATCTTTAATACGTTACACTCTACTTAAATAAAATTAAAACAATTTATCTCCATCAACCTTATATTATTATAGCTAAATCGTATTGCTTAATCAAGGTGAATGGTACAAGTAGACATGACCACACTATAGCCCAGTACTCTAATTGGTCGAGAGCTCCGTGACGTCACAAGATGGTGGCCGCGCCAGCCAATGGGAGAGCAGCTAGGCCACGCCCCTTGGTGCTGCGCATGCGCAGGGGGTGTAAATCCCAGCGGGTGTGGGAGAAAATCCCTTCTCACACTTTTCTATCAACATATTGGAAATACCTTGCAATTCAGTGGATTCTCAGGGACTTACGGTGTGGGCGGGAAACGGAGTGAGGGAATTTCGGTTGCCAGGAACGCTAACGGTCTTGGCGGGAAAAGAAGAGCGTAAAGGTCTTGGCGGGAACAGGAGAACCGAACCTCACTGATCTTGGCGGGAAACGATATGGTGTGAGCGGTGGTAATTCAGCTAGGTGTATGAGGAGGTATGCGGGTAGACCGGAACAATAATGCGCATAAATATTATTGCATTAGACCATTTTGAGAAGGCATGTAGTAAATATATAACATGACTTATTAATTATTCAGAGTAAATGAAGCATTATACATCCTTTTAGTAACACTATTTTCTGAGACAAAATAGCATCTTAGGAACACAGGTTATTGTTTCGCTCTGTAAATAACATGATTGAAACTGTTCTCACTTTCTGATCGTTTTGAAATAACATTCCCTTTATAATGAGAGAGATGTAAAATACATATTAGATACAGTTATTAGAGTTTTTGTGTGAAGCAATACATTTAGTAGGCTTCAGCTTAAACGTAATAGGTCTTAATTCTATTAGTACACACCATTGGTGAATCTTTTACAAAAAACTTAAATTAAACACCCATGTTATAATTCTAGAAAGTAAAATTCTGCTGCGAATTCTAGATTTTATTGATACTCTAATTTAAATTTATATACTAAGGAAAGATTTTTTATCAATGATCGTACTTTAGACTAGGTTAAATTGTTGTTGCTATATGTATACAGCGTGCCCGAACAAGCACTCGAACTCGGGCCCTGGAGTTGATAAGCTGAGACAGAATTACTCAGCTAATGTAGAAGTTGTCTACTAGGCATATATTATATAGCTTTAAACATTTACAGCCAATGAATCAATTAAGTAAGTACAGTTATTAATTGAATTAGAAATTTAGCCAATAATGCAGGGTGTAACACGGAAATAAAGAATTGCTCCGTCAGTTCTTGTTAGAAACTGAGATTAGAAACTTGTCTTGTTATTAGTAAACCGTTTTATAACTTGGAAATATGATATGACATTATTGTGCTAATGTTAAGAAAAGTAATTACAGGAAATTTATTTTTAGCCTGGTTTTATCTTGTACACGAAACATAATTAGGGAAGTATAATTTAGCAACGAATACATAATTATGCCTGTTGACTACAATATTAGTTAGTAGAGTAAAATACGAAACAAACGCTTTTGACATTATTGCAACTACTAGCACCATTGAAATTTAATACGCTTTGTGAAGAAAACCATTGACCGAGGTATGTAAAATCCAATTTTCAAGATAAAGAGGAAAATCTACTGGAGAATATATATTTTAACCAAACAGTGAAACATTTTTAACTTTGTAGGTTATTTATTTTATTTTCTGAATATCATGCGAGGAGATGAGCAGAAAAACAATCATCCAGAAAAGACATTTTTACATTTCACAGGGAAAAATGAGATATTGTGTTCCTTACTAAGTGATGTCTTTGTACCGATTGGACGAAACACATGGGGTTGGATATATCTGAGGTCGTAGAAATGAATATTCGATTCGCAAAATATACGTATAAGTTTAATTGTGGAATTGAACCTACAAGCACCACTTCTAGATATTAAAATAAAATAATATCTTGCCACGTTGCATCCAAAATAGAGTAGTAATGAACTTAATGTTGGTATTCTTGGGGGAGAGCCTAATACTTTCAATGTACTTTGGATATTTGCCTACGAACTTAATAATTTAGTAAAACTTTAAATGTGACTTCCATTTACATCGATGTCGAATTACACGCGTAGCGTAAGCATCTTGATTCGAAATTGCAGCTGTAGTCGTAAAAAGTGAATATTTTCAGACTAGAAGTCTAAACCATGAATACTGGAAGTATTCTAAGTTGTAATCATAGTTGAGCACTCGTAAACTCGCCTAAAACAAAATATTAACAGTATTAGCCACTTATCGAGACAACTTATAATGATTACAATGTCATCTTGTCAGAAGGACATCACCCCAACTATTATCTGAATTAATATTCCAAAGAAAACATAATCAAATTACTTGTAATTTATATTACTTTCAAACTAGATGTCTCACATGAAAGGGTTAATTTATAATGTGGAAATATATATTTTACCTACCGGTAGGTGTTGCTTTGCAGCAATATGTTCAGATACGAAGTTCGAGAGAAAAAGTTTATTAGTTGCACAAGAATTAGAAATGCAGTTACTATGAACATCAGGTTACTTACGCTAACCATGAACGAATAACAGGGTTGCGAAAATATGCATTATACAAAATGAAACTTAATACCGGTGCAACTTCTATGACGCTTGGCCTAATTCAATGGTAGGACATGAACCATCATATAACTCATTCTTGTCTATGTACAAATTTCATGCAAGGCTTTATACCAGTTTTCTGGTAAGCATCTGAGGATACCAAAATGCAAGAGTGCGATAAAGTTACATATTGACAACAAAGTTTAACATTGACTACAATATACTATACTTTATTTTTACTCTTAATAAAAGTGTTACTTAATCTTACTTGATACTCATTGGTTCCTTACATATATGTTTATTCAACTATTTTCTCGTTTTTATACGGTTACCTAGAGGAACTTTGCAAAAATGTTAGCTGCCGCTCATCCAAATCCCATCAGTTATATTACACTAATATCAAACACAAATATAAATAAATAAAAATTAAGCTTTATGCTAATTTAAAATGCTATAGTTTGGTTCGTTTTCGTTATATCTTGCAGACTAACAAACAGAGAAGTAACACGGGCATAACCTCTAATTACAAGTTAAGGACAAATGAATTTAAAGAATCAAATGTCAAAAATATTTTCTGTAAACCTTATATTTTTTAACAACACAGACTATTAAGTCTTCAAATAACTCTTTTACAACAATAAAAAACTTAAAACAACCGTAGAGATAATATACGTTTAAATTCCTTATGCGACTTACGTTATCTACGTGGTTTTTGAAGTAGATTAACTCAATATCATTGACGAATACAATTTTCTTAAGAAATAGTAATGGAATCTGATATGACCTTAAGGTCGAGTAGGCTCTTTAAAAATCTAGTTTGCAAGGTACACTATTTTAATTCAAAGCTAATTGAGTTTTACAGTTCTATGTATAAATTAAAGATTATAGTGTAAAACATTATGGCACTCATTCATTAACAAGAGAAAATATTGAATAGCAATTTATAGTAGCATTTATTATGTTTAAAGTAAAATGAGCATGTAACAACCAGACAGAGCCTCAGTTACCGCGGTATCTGGGTATAAACTTTAACACCTCTAAGGCTAGATAGCTCGTCACTTCCTAACAAGTATTTTGATGTTCCCATCTGATTTTGCAGTATATTGCCTTTTCTGTCAGTGTGCTATGAAAATGATATCCCGATAAACAATTTTAGTGGTGTTTTATACCAATTAGAAGCTGGAATTATTTTTAAATATAGCATTTTTACTTTCTTCGGAGTAATATTTTTAATAATAGTGTAAGTTAAACATTTAAAGGTTACAATGTAACCTAAGAAGTTATTTCTAAAACCAATAATATAATTAGTATAATTTCAATCGGCAATTTCTAGTCTCTTGTAAAGTGGAAGAGAGCTCTGGTGGTAATCTCATCAACTAGTTGAATACATTAAAAAATATAGACTATAATTCTCCTCAAATCTGTACAAACCCGTTTTTAGAAATCATTGAGTTTAAATAAATTTACGCAATACGTTATGAATTTTAATCCTGAATGAGCTAACATTCACTAATTTCAAGTTATTTTCAACATTTATACAACTATAAAATGCCTGAAAGATTTCTCTCAGACACGTTTAAGTTAATAATTCTCTTGGTAATCTTTAAAATTTTTATACAATATGTGAGAATGGATCTTAAAACGTTTAGATGATTTCAAAGAGATAGTTGTAAACTGATTCTTTCTGTACAATTAGAGTACTGAAGGGATTTAACACCATAAATCGCAAGTTGCTTCTGCTTACGCATAGACGTAACTTATCTATAAGTCTTTGTTTCAATCCCGGTCTTCGCCAGCGTACTTCTGGTGTAGATTTTCTACGTCCTGCGTGTTGAAAGATTTTTAACACTAAACGGAGCAATTAAAAAGGTCCTGGTCTTTATCAAGCTCTTGGCCATTTCACTTATTCCTGGTCGTGCTTCTCCATCCTAACGTGGCGTGAGTTCAACGAATTTTGTAAATAAAAATATTGAATTTATCAAAATCTTATAGTTGCTATGGATATTTAAAAGATATTAACATGTTCATTGTAGTATTCCATATGTTTCTTCTTCATGGTTTTTATCTTCACTTGCCTGTTTACGTCATGACTACTATTAACAATAAAGCGATTTTTGTTACCAGATTACCCGAACACATACATAACATAGAGACAAACATGTTTTGTTGCTCGTCTTTCATTAATTTTAATGTGATAAATTATCATAGTTAAGATCCAATATTCAGGCACATTACTCAATATTATTATATCTGAAACTAAAAGAAACTTTTTAGATTTGATCAAAGTTTTCGCTTTGATGTATGTAACTGAAAAATAACAGTATATGAAAACTGCAACTGTACAGTTCCTTAAAGCAAACAATTTACTGTATCTATAAGTTATTAAATTAACAATACATTATTTAAAAACAGTTTACGCTGATCTGCGGGTAATAATCAATACCTGTATGCCGCAGGACAAAACGTAAACTCTAACTATTTTATAACCAGCCTGCAATGTTTATACCTCAGCCCTAGCACTAGTATGGTTGTCGCATTGGTTTAATTAACTTTACATCCTCATCACATATTTGACATTCATTACATTCCTGTACTTTAACAAATTATGATTTTATTAATATAAATAAGATAGCGCTGTGAAATTTTATTTATTTTAAATATAAAAAGATAAACTATGAAACATATTTAAATATAGATGCGGTATTGCTTAGTATAACTATAACCGAGTTTAAAAGTAAGGGAGCTATTCTACACTTTCTTTAGGCTTGATGAGACCTTTGATCATATCCGCACAAAACATAAAGGCTTTCACTAGTTTTATACCCTCTATTAACTCTTGCCTCTCGGATAGATGACTGTTTTGTATAATAACAATTACTAGTCTTGATTAAATTAAGGTGGGGTCATAGATGTACTGTATTTTTAATTTGTATACATTACTTTTTAAGCACTGAACATAAAAGTAATCGATTTACAAATTCTACATTCCACACAGAACTTGACATGATAGAACATATTTAGTTTTAAGAATACCATGAAAGCTATAAAAATTTTTTGCAATAATTAAAACATTATTAATACTATTGTTGTTACGATTAAGTCCTATATACTTTTACTAATGTATTCAATAGTTTTGTATACATCTATGGAAGATCTGAACCAATACATTATTCTCTTTATATAGAAATAAAAAGCAATGGGCCCATGTGTGGATAGAAAAAATCTGAATTAAAAACATTGATACGCATAAACATACTATTAATTAGAAAGCCAGTTCCACATAACATTTTTACATTCAGACAAGAACGCCTCTATATATTATCGAAGGTTACATGTCAGTCACCCATTACCTGTGGCTCTGCACAAAATTTCATATTGAATATCAGATACTTCATAGATATGTCTTCTTTCATTGGCTCCTAAAACTAAACACTCCTAAAACTAATAATCAACACTGGAAGATATTCCATTTTCCTGATTTCTAACTCAGGCTCAAAGTCGAACGTTTTAGACCGATCGGGCATTGGCACTCCCAATCATTGATCTACTTTAAAATAACGAGACTATGTTTAAATATGAATGTTTTAGGATCCTGAAGTTTAAGAGTGACACTAAATAATTGTATAAGTAACAATGGAACACGCCACAGATTACTCTGTAACATTCTATAAATAGTTGCAATAATTTCAGTAATACAAGTATCTTACAGAGTGAAGATGTGCCAAATCCGTCGTACTTAATGAAAACACTCGTATGATGGAACCATAAATATTTTAACCGGAAGTAGACATGATTACAGTAGATATCATTTAATTAAGCGTTCCTTGCTAAAATACAATTTGCGTTCCTTTTACACAAATAAATTAATTATAATATGTAAGCAATTAAGAAAGGTTTTCGTAAACAATAAGTACGTATAAATTGTGCAAACCAGATTCAAAATGCTTGACATTATTATCAATACGTTTTGGGTACAGAAGTATTTATGAACAGGCGAAACGCTAATTTAACGCTAATTTAAATTGGCGTTTCCGGAGCGGATTGGCGTTCGGTTGGAGAACGTATCCGGAGCGGTGATACGTTCTCCAGAGAGTATCAATGCTTTCGGAGAACGTATTAATAAGAATTTATTTTTAGATTAATCATCCTAATGAAAGATATGAAAGTAATTAAAAATCAACAAACATTAAATTTCCGTTTATTTTAATTACGTTGTTATTTTTATTAATATTTTATATATGTACTGTTGCAGTAATTTTAATTATTGATAAAACTAGGATGCAAACTACGTACTTTGGGTATCAACAAAGTAGTGAAAGCAGAAACTATGATCTACGGAGATCTATGATCTCGTACAAGCAATAACCATAATGTATAACTTATAATACATTACAATACATAACTCACTGTAGATCCTACTCTTGGTGCTCTCTCCCTGAGCCTCACATCGTGTTCCTTGTTCGGAGACCTCCGAGTTGCTGAGATTAGAGTGACTTTTGCATATAATACTGACCAATCCAAAACATTCATTTCAAACCTTTCTTTCCTTGTTTCCATGGATATAAGTCATTGTAGATGGTCGTATATATTTATTTCCAAGCAAGTGACGTTCTTTTACAATTTTAAAAACACTAACATGAGATTTCTTCGTATGTTACACCGTAGGGTAGTCTAGGTACCAAACATTTTTACAAGTATAAGTAAAACAGCCTGGGGTTTTACAAAAATGACGAAATCTTTCCCTCAAAAATGAAATTGATGTCAGCCACAACTAGCTTTGTTGCGTGTCGCAATAAAATACCTACAAAGAAGTAAGAAAATAAAATATCTTTATAAAAATAATTTTCTAACTAAAAACATTCTAATCCAGCTGTCAGACACGTAAGTGATAGTTATATTAGCCATTTTCAGCCAAGTATTTGTTACCGATAATATCAAATATTCTAGTTTTATATTTTTTAAAGGGTGTCCTACGAAATTTTAAACCTGTAAATCATTCTTTGTAAAATAAACTAGTATGATAATCTAATCTCTATCCTTGGTCACTAAAAGTATTAAGTGTGCCCTAGTCTGATATGCACTAAGTGTTCGTATCAATTAATTAGGACTACACAACCCTGCAGCAACAAAGGTTTTGATTGGATACTTCTATTACATTACTTCTCGAACGTGTGTTTTTTTTTATTGTAACTCACTATAATCTAAATAAAGGCTTTTAATATCACAATTAGTCATGAAAATTGTGTCTTGACCAAGTATTAATTTACAAAAGGATATTAGTGGTGGATGTGGTATTACTAAATTATTACTGTAAATAGTAAAAGGTTTTGTAACTTGGGAACATGGTACATTGCACTTATATTAACAGTAAGAACAGTTTTTTTTATACAATGTCACTTTTATCCAGGTTTTCTCTCCCATACGAAATATAATCGCAGAAATATACTTTAAATACGAAAATATAATTATATTCATTATTGCCTATAGGCATATACATTAGACAGTAGAATATATTAGAAAAAAGTTTTTTTTATACTATTACAAATATCAGATAGCGACCTTTACATTGAATACGCGTTGTGAACAAAATCATTAACGGAGGTCTTTCTCAATGTAACTTCGAAGAGAAAATGGCTAAATATCTGCGGGAGAATATATAAACCTATCTGTAATCTGAACAGTTAGTGGATTTATGGTTTCATGTTGCAGTCCTAAGTCACCTTCAGAGTAATTCCACTACTTAACAAACTTTATTTAGAGACTTGTATTAATCTTCATTCTTCTATGATTCGTCTGTGGACACTTGGATTTGTGTAGCCCTTCCGAGATGTAGAGGTTCACAGTTAAGCTTAACTGTATGGAAGGCGATTTTCATCAGTAGAGGAGTTAGGTTTAGAAAGATCTTTTCGCCACCTGTTTCTCTATCTGCTAGGGGGTATCCTTCAAGGTTCTGAAAGTTTGGAAATCAATTGCTGTCCAGCCTTTCTGTTTAATCATTTTACTTTGCTGTGGTAAGTTTCTATACTTGGTAGCATACATCGAGAAAGAATTGAATGCTCACGGCTATAACTGCTGTGGACCTGGGAACAATTCCCAGCACCACCTATGTCACTACATTAGCATTTTTATTTCGCATAACTCAGCTTATATACCACACTGGATGATTGTATAGGGTTTTAGCATTAGACTCAGTAATTCCATTACTTTTTAAATATTTCAATAATAGCAACGAAATAATGTATTTGGAATTGGCACTCCACTTTAGAGCTTATTCGTTGTTGCTTGGTAGCTTAACGAAAGTAAAATCACACTCTTCATGTGTAAGAAATGAGAAATTAGTACAGATACTTTATAATATTTGTGTAATTATTTGCATGTAATTTTAATAGGCTTCACTGAGGTTGCATGTAAAATTTCAACTCTATACCTCATTTTGTTTTCGAAATGTTCTGCGGACAGTTAAACAGGGAATTATAAAGGAAAGAAATGTTAATAATGACATATCTACGGGAACAAAAGGGAAATCGAGCTTACTAAGTGAAAGGCTACTATAACTCTCAGCCTAATTCCATGGCTGGAAAAGCACCATCATATAAGTCACTCTTGTCCATGTAGAAATCCCATGCAATATGTTTAACCATACTTAAATAAAATTATTAGTTACCAAGCGTGGGGACTACCCCGTAGGTGTGCAATGGAGTCATATATTGCCAGTAACTTTTAACATTGACCGCAATATATTATAATTTCAATTTACTTCCTGAATAATAGTGTCATTAAAATCTCCCATGATAGTACACAGTTTGTTGATATTTTCGTTAATTTACCTATTTTATTTTTCTATCTTGAATGCATGTAAGAACAAAAAATATTCACTAACGCTCCACCAAATCCGTTCGATTGTCATGTACTAATATCAAACACACGCAGCTATATTTGAAAAGCTGATATTATGAGAGTGTTGAGTTTATTTAGCTCTTGTTTACATTTCTCCTATGTGCAGCAACTGAAATTAAACGTATTCCACAAAAAAAAAAATCTTAAATGCAATCAAATATAAACAGTACACAGCTATGGCTAGAAGGGATAATTAAGTTATTCGTTTTCGTCGCTGACTAGGTTTAGATCCCTTTAGACGAACACGACTCCAGATTTCAGGTCTCTAACAGCATCAAATTTCAGATCATTCAAGAAAGAGGAAGGTAAATTGATGCTATACTTTACATGAACAAGGAATAAGACCTTCCCACCATAGCTGTGTTATGTTTAGAACACTCGGTAGATCAACTGTGCTTCGGGATCGGTGCATTAAATTGTTGTATTTATTCATCCGATTGGTTCAAGTGGTCAAAATACTTCAAAATTGGGTCCTACTTCATCAATACACTTGCGTAGACAATGTTACCATGTCTGGAAAGTATTTTTGGAAATTCTCGACTAAAATGAATCTCAGTGACCAAAAAACTTCAGCTTGGATGTTCCCCAATGGATCCCAGTGCTTTTCATTCAGGTCTCTCTTCAGTTGGTGGAACAAAAAATATCACACAGAGCTATCCACGGGGGTCTTGTTCTGGGTAGAGTAGTAGGTAACGACGAAGGCCGTTTGGCTGGGGGCATTTTCGAGGTAGAGTTTAAAGATGACTTTAATATCAGGTCTGATGTGGGCGATCCGGCGTTTCAGTCTCGAGTGCCTCCAGGTAAAAGACTGCGTCGACAGTTTTCCCTTGCGGTACAAACTCAAAATGGACGATTCCTCGAACTTCAAAGAAACCTATCAGCATAATTTTCATACGAGACTTGGTCATGTGCACTTTTTGGGGTTCGGAAGAGGATTGTGTTTGCCACGGGGAACTCTGCCTTTTGGATCTTGGATTTAAATATGTCCTGATGCTTTTGTATAACACAGATTGTTAAAGAAGATGTGTGCTTCATTTATTCAGGCAATGGTTCACTCCGGCAGCGTGCCCTCTCGATTTAGAAGTTTAGCTGACGCATTATTCTCCAAAACGCATTATTTTATTTTGTCACGAAACGGAAATTTCATTTCATTTTATTATTTGAAAAAAGGAATTTTAATAATTAAATGTAGTATTAGAATCATTTTATTCATTCCTAATATTGTATAAGTTAAATTAGTCCGTCATTATCTCTTGTATTGTGAAATAGTGCTCTGGCGTGAATTTCTGTAACTATTAGTATGACTTAAATGTTCTAGAACAAATTTAGGTCACAACTGTTTGGTACTCTTTTTAGTTTTTGAAATATATCAATTAAACCAAAAATAATTATAGTTTTTATGTCTTAAATAAAAATCAGTGACTAATTTCAACTCATTACAATTCTTGATTGCTAGCAATTCTAGAAAGATTGTTGTAAAATGCATATTAGAAAATTATTCTCATGACAATATATACATATCTTTGATAAAGCTACGCAAAAACTTCCAATATCTATTGGTGTCCATACTGTACGAATTATTTTAAACTGATTCTCCCTGTACTCTTTGGGTACTAAGAGGATTATACATAGCGCCAAACACGATTTAGTAGCTTTTACACAAAACATAACAATGCTGTGTATTAACTATATTTAATTTGTATTTCTGTTAGCACTACATATAAACTATTTTGGTGTTTGTGCTTTAAATAATGGTTAAACTAGATAGTAACCTGTCTTGAGTAACGAGAAATAGTGAGTAAAACTATGATTTATATTGAATTAAAGTAACTCATCCTTGTAAGTCCTGGTCCTGGTCCTGCTTCTGGCCATCACACCGTGTTCCTGGTGCTACTTCCGTGACTAGCTGTGAATTCAATGAAATTTGAAAAATGCAGCGACATAACACTTTAGAGTTATTGTAAAAACATTAAATTATAAATACTATGTGTTTCCATGGATATAAAATAATAAATGCTGCTTTCGATTCACCTGTCCCTTATATTGCTGACGTCACGAATATTACTAACACTAAACATTTGATGTCTGAATTCCCCAAAACATATATTTTAGGGGCTGAAACGGGTAAATAAAACTTAACTATAAAGATTCTAATAAAAATTTTTTCCCGTTTCTGATCTATGTGCTACATTATTTGTGTTTGAATGCAATATCCAGGGACACTGTTTGACATGACAAGTTATACTTACGCTAATTATTTTACAATTAAAGTTTATATTATTAATGCAAACTCTTTTGAAGATTTTTGGATGTGTGATAATCAATCTAACCCTATTGGGCAGATTTTAACTAAATTTAAAAAGACCATTACTTAGATACAAAAAAAAAACTTATGCGTATTTGTATTTTAAGGTATTCCTTAAAGAATTTCCTTAAAGAATTATATTATTTCAATAACTTAAATATGAATTGAATCTTAAATTGAACAATGTAGTATTTCGCTGCTTACCGTGTGACAAGACGCAGTGTATTTAAGTATTTTGTACTTCAATATATAAAATAATATCATATGTCATAGTAAGATGAAAATAGTAATGGCAAGTACAATATATTATTTATGTAAATAGCAGCAATGACTTATTAAACCAATTTAAATATTCTGCTATCTTATAAAACACTTATGTTTAGCTTGTTGGGCATTTCCTACAGAGTATTTAATAGGCGAGTGTGTCAATATAGTGACAATTTCGATAATCCTGTACGTCGATTTATCATCATACGATAGTAACTAGTTTCTTATAAATTAATGATTTAGTGGCTCAAATAAATATAATACCTCAAAGTACATTTGAGTCACCGGATGGGTTATTACATAATTAGTAAGTAAGCTTCTCCGGTAACAAAGGCGCATTGTGAGAGAATCCTATTTACTCGTATAATAGGAGTAAATATACTAGCATTTATTTGTACATCTATGAACCGAATCAGCATCACTATATATTTACTGTCTAAAATAGAGGCATAATGAAAAATCGTTATGTATTCATTACTTGCAATAATAAAGTAAAAACCCAGGTATTACAAGTTAGGTACATTTACATAAGTAAGGTTATTTTAAAGGATAAATAAACCTTTACCTTTGCTGGAAAAATATTAAATTTTGGTAAATATTCGTTTGAGCTTTTAATTTATAATCAAATGTTAATAACTCATAAGTGTTCCATGTAACTACGTTATAAAGGGCTATATTGCCCATTATATATTTTAAATCAGAAATCGAGAAAAGGGATTTTCAGATATATACTTTACTCCAATGAATGTTTATTTGAGTGTTAAACACAAAGGATAACTCGTTAAATTTAATATAATGTTTTTTTTTTAATTTCATTATATTTTTATAAACAATTAAAACCCTCTTTTCTTAAATTATTTACGGTTCCAGTTTTCTTGTAAATGAAATTGTAAATCTCCAACGCATAATGTCCAAAATCTTAAACGTATATTTATTGCTTATAGTTTTTATACGTCGAATAATTTTAAGAGATTACAGAGTATGGCGTTGATCTGTAAAACCCCCTTAAACACATCCTTCGTTGAAAACATCATAATCCTGAAGGGTTTGTCTAAGGAAAATCGTTGAAGTATAAGTTCTGCAATCATGTGTATCACACCTTATACCTGAATCGGCATGGTAATTTTACTACTCATTTATAATGTAAGATTAGAGAAGGCACTTCCTACTGATGTGGGTAAACAATTCAACTAGTCGTAAACTAAACATTATTATGCACAAGCGTGCAAGATTATAAAAACCTCTAAGGCAGTAACCGGGTCAGTTCGGAGCTTATTGCCAGACAGGATATCCTTAGGATGCAAGCCGATCCGACCCAGTATTTAAACACAAAACAAAAAATCTCGAACGTACTCTAGGTTTAATCCCGTAGATATAAAGCAACTGCAATAGCTTCGGCTGAAGACCAAAAGAAGCTCCGCTCGGAAGCCTGCACTATATTAGTAACCATATTCCTCTGGCAACAGACCTTTCCAGTCGTAATCCTTAATTCTGTCACCTGTCAACAACAACATTAGACTTAGCATAAACGCGCTGATAGAGCCTCCTCGACAAAAAAAGGACCGATGGCCCCACCCATTATGCCCTCTTCCAAATGTACCTAGGGCAATCTGGACCAGGTAACACGAAGACAATTCTATCACACCAGTTTACTGCTCCCTTTAGAGTTGTATTAAGGTTATTAGACGAGAATGCCATTTTAAATTTAACAATCACAGGAATTATCATGTCATCTCATCTGCATATACCTGTGCGAAACGACCTCTACTGTTACAGACCTAAACAGGTCGTCCATAACAAGGAGAAAGGACGCTACCCTGAAGAGAGCCTTAAGTGGTTCTATCACTGATCCTTTCACCCCAAATAGTGGGGTTAACGTGTTCAAATACAAGTAGGAGTTTAAGATCCAAATATTTCTGTACTGTTTAATTTTATGTACATAAAAAATGTACATTCTGGAAATAGAGAGTCTGGAAAAAAGTGAGAAAGATTATTACAGTAAAGTGTCAACGTATTACTGTGACGACCCCAGCATATAGTTCTAAGACCAGACCGGTAAAATCGTATGCGGTCTTAATCAGCCAATTTAAAATATTAAATTATCAGTAATATATTTTATTTTTATTCAGCATAACATTTAATTGTAATAACGAGTAATGAATATATGCAGCCAGACTTAATAGGTTAAGCAGTGCAGGTGGAGAAGATATATAGTTTAATTCAGCACATGAATTGTAAGTCCAAGTCTGTCAGCAGTAAGCCTGGTAACTTTCCATACCCAGAGCAGCTGCGCAGTTACTGGGTGGTAAACAGGCAGGAATTTGCTGAGGTAGCGTCTGGAACAACGCTGCTCCCTGGAGTTCGTTGTTCTGAGTCGCAGTCGTGCCAGGGTTTTGAACGCGTCAAGCTCGCGTGAAATCGCTCTCTCCTCGCTCTCTCTCCCGTTCTAAATTTGCAATTGTTCAACTGATTCTAAATTATGCAATAAAATTCAAGTTGTTTTCGCAATAAACTAAATTGTTTTATTTGGCCAACCGAGGAGAGAATTTTTATTACAGCAACCTGGGCTAGTTTCCATCACCGTGTCCGAATTAGAACCCGAGAACTTTTTAAATTAAATTACGTGTGGTCGTCACGTCACATATTTGGTGTCAGGTGTGGGGTTGTGTCAGTTGGTTCTGTCGGTCGGTTCGTCTTTCTAAAAATAAATTAGTGTTTCTTTGTTTCGTTGAAGAAATCGAAAGGTTGGTGCAAGAAGCCGGGACAAGGATGATGGGTAAGTAATTTTTATTCTGCCCGTAGAATAATGCTAGCCTAGAAACTGTCTATAAAACGTAATATTTGAAATTGTTGAAATCACGAGGTGACTAAGTCAAAGGTAATTTAATGCTTTAAATTTAAAACTAATTGAAAACTTTTTTTGATTAATTTTTATAACTCTTATTGAATTTTAAAGTAATACTTGTAATAGAGACGCCATGTTGGCTGAGAACAATAGACGCTAATAGTCCGCCATACTTGTTGTAAGCTCCCATAATTCCATTCGACATTACTAACTAGTTATATTCTTTGTTAGGCATTCGGTTGTCGATTACTTGAATCTCGACAATCGTTATTTCGGTAGTTGTGAATAATTGAGTAGTTATTCGGTAGTACTTTGTTTTGATTGGACTAGTCCCTCAGTAATTCAATTCTTATACGTAATATTGATCAAAAATAAACGTACACTCTAAGGTTTTAATGTGCTGATAGTTAAAACCTGATTAACCTAAATTAACTGCTTCTAAAACTAACTTAATTATACAAATTAGTTGATAACCTAACCTTTCTGACTTGGTTAGGCTAACTCAAAGGTACCGGTACAGGGCAGGAGGCTAACCACGTTGTGAGAGAAGGAAGATAAGGGGTAGTAGTCATTAAAGAAAGTGAAATAAATTATAAATTTAAATATTTTTGAAAAATTAAAGTTGGACTTGGTTATATTTTGTTGAAACTTTGGGAACTTGTTCATCTGATGATAGTTAAATTGTAATTAAACTTTAAACTTTTGGTTAACTTTAAAGTTTTGACTTTTGATTTTTTTTTATTATGTTTTAAATTCTTCCTCTCGTCCGTGGTGGAACCAGCAAACCCTGATTGAGTTAGTTTGCTAAGTTTATTTACAGGCACGAAGAAAGAAGATTAAATTTTGTGGAATAGGTTTCGATATTAGTGATGAATTGTATGATGAATTGAGTGATAGGTAAAAAGGTATTTTAAATATTTTTGGGTAATTTGAAGAAAAAGTAAATATTGAAATATTGGAATTATTCTTTGCTCAGACATAGTAGGTTGTCTTGACTTAGAATAAATCGTGGTGTAACTTCGTATTTGATTAGTGTTCAGGACTTAGACAAAAAGTGGATTGATTAGAGCTGAATTGAAAGTTGATTGATTGATTGCAAGTCGATAAATTAAAATTATTTCTTGATTTTAATTACTTTTCACAAACGGGAGAGAGCACATAATTATTTAATTGAAAATTTAATTGAGAAAAATCTTTTAAAATTATTTTTGGAAAACTAAGTTGGGACTTGTCCACTTTTTGAAAGTAAGTGTGCCTGAACTGATTGACAATGGCTGGTCGCGTTAGTATTGGAGGGCAAGAAATGGACCTCCAGGAAGCCATTGATGCGGTAACTGAACGGTTGGAGACTCTTGGTCATGCTAGGTTGGATCGAAGTGACCACCTGAACACCATGTTGGAGGAAACCTTGCGAGGTCATACAGAACGACCTACGTTCGACATGGTAGGCTCGATCACTCCCTTTGATGGAGGAAAGCCGGAGGCTGTTCTCCACTTCTTTGAGAGTATCGTCAATGTCGGTGAATTAAGTCATTGGGGAAACGACGAAAAATTAAGGGTTGCTAAATTGAGATTGGCTGGAACCGCCTTGAGTTTTATTCGATCGGAGGATCAAGGCCGGTTGAGTACTTATGCGGGATTTAAAGAAGTTTTGACATAACGGTTTAGTGACAAGGCTCCGAAAGATTGTTACTTCCAGCAGTTGTCTGTAATACAGCAACGGAGGGGTGAAACGATTGAAGCTTTTGCTGATCGAGTGCGGACATTAAATGAAAAGACAGTGCGAGTCACTGCAAATCCAGAAGTTAATGCTGCACTAAGGGAAGAAGCCGGGGAAAAGCTTTGGATGCTTTTACCCGAGGTCTTATTGGACACGTTGGTGATCAGACGAGACTAAAATTCCCTACTAACATCCGAGAAGCCGTCACTACAGCGGTGGCAATTGATCACATTTTGAAGCAATCGAAAGATCCGTCTCGCGCTACAGATGAACGGAAGGTTTTTCAAACTGACCTTGTTTGTTATCGGTGCCATAATCCGGGGCACACGTCTCGTGAGTGTCGGGACAATAGGGGATTTAGTAGACCCAGTAATGACTTGAGGTGCTGGCGATGTAATAAGCCAGGGCACAGACAAAAGGATTGTCGCGTAAAACTTCCAAACAGCACTCCTAGTGCTAGTCAGTCGGGAAACGGGGCAGGGGCCAGTGGAGTCGCCGCCACCCGTCCCCGAGAGTAACTGAGCCACAACCGCAGGCCAAGGCGACGAAAAGAAATGTATCGACTGGAAAGAACACTTGTGAACCTAGAGTAGGAGCCTTAGTTAAGAGTCGTGAAACCGCCCGAGTAGAAAAAGAAATACGAATAGTTCCGGTTGTGAAAGATTTAGCCGAGGAACTAGTTGCCATGGGGCGTGTGGATAATGCCGAGGGAAAGATATTAATCGATACCGGTGCTCAGGTGTCGCTCATCAAACGTGGAGCCGCTGTAGCTCCGATGACAAAGCCTGACTTGATTATCCGGGGAATTTCAGGACGAACTCTGAAGATTTACGGCAGACAAAAAGTGACTTTGATGTTAAAGCCGGGTGTGCCGGTGAAAGGGAACTTTGTTGTGAGTAACCTACCCCGTGGGTATTTAGCCGTGTTAGGTTGTGATATTCTGAAAGAGGGAAGTGCATCGATAGACATCACGGAAGGTGTTCTCCGTATGTCTGGAAATGACATTTGGTTAAATCGGTTGCACAGGGGTGAGAGTGTCCCCGATTCAGGTAGGCAAGTAGTTGCGCCGCGCCACGAAAAGGCACAGGCCCCTACTACGACACCTGAGGTTGTCCGAGTGGCTAAACGCCAGGACAGTTGTATAGAGAATTACGTGTATAACGCAAAAGATGTCACAATACCCGCGCGGAGTGAGAAACTGGTTCAGTTGAAGTTAAGCAAATTTAGATCTACGACTAATGATAATCTGGAGGGTTCGGTTGTAGTGGTCGAACCAGTGGGTCTTACCATACAGGGCGTGTATTTGGCACGAGTATTAACGAAAATAGTGAACAATAAATGTTGGGCGAAGGCTGTGAATGTAAGTGGCGAAGAAGTATCCCTTACGGTAAATTCTAAATTTGGAATAGTGGAATCAGTTAGTAACGATACGATAGATAAGGTCACACGTAAGATAGTCTTGATAGCGGATAGTCACGGTCGCGGAATTCAGCAGCTATTGGAAGAGAGGTTGCCAGGGAACTTTGAGCTCAGTTCGTGGTTTGTACCTAATGGTAAGCTTAAAGATGCGATGGGTAATCTTAAAAGAGAGATTGCACAGCTGACTCAGGGTGATACGGTACTGGTGATGGCAGGAACCAACGACGTGGATAGAGGTGCTCCTTACTCGCGCACCCTACAACAAGCCTTAAAAGCAATACCTAATAAGTGGGATGCTCGCATTGTAGTTATGGGAAATTCCTGATAGGTTCGACAAGAATGTAATAGGAGATCTGAAGAGAGTGAATGATCTACTTAGATCCTTCGTAAAAAGAACCAATTCGGAGGGACGGGGAAGGATGTCCTTTTGTTAGATGCGAGGAAGGTTTGCTAGGCGCTTGTATATTAAGCATGGGCTACACCTCAATGAAGAGGGAAAGCTGAAACTCGCAGAGTTGATGCGGAAGACCATCTTGGATGATGTAGATGTGACAACGAAGCGAGTAGGACTAGCTATCAAAGAAGACGAATCGTTTGATAAATGTGTAGATGAAAAACTTAGCCATTTGAGACTACCCGAGCGACAAGAGGTTAAAAGAGTACTAGAGGAATACAGGGACGTGTTTGCGCATAGTGAGGCCCAGCCTCTGCAATGCACATCGGCCGTAAAACACGTTATCCAAACGGGAAATGCTGCGCCCATTTATAAGAAAGCTTATCGGGTTCCATTTCATCAGAAACCCATAGTGGATGAGTTGATTAAAGACCAACTGAACAAGGGGATAATAACTCCTAGTCATAGCCCGTGGGCGTCGCCTGTAGTCATCGTCCCGAAGAAATCTGTGGATGGCAGTAAGAAATATCGTTTCTGCGTAGACTTTAGAGCAGTCAACGCTGTGACTGTACCTGATGTATATCCTCTACCCAACATCGCTGAGACACTTGACTCGCTGGGAGGTTTTACCATGTATACTACACTTGACTTGAGAAGTGGTTATCATCAGATTATGGTAGATGAGGAAAGTCGACCGAAAACTGCCTTTAATGTGCCAGGAGGTCACTATGAGTATCTACGTATGCCCTTTGGACTGTCTACGGCGCCTGCAACATTTCAGCGCCTGATGGATTCAGTTCTTATGGGATTAAAAGGGGAAAAGTGTTTAGTGTATCTGGACGATATTATCTTGTTCTCGAAAGATTTGGCTTCGCATTTGTCGCATTTGAGTGAAGTGTTGAGTAAGCTACGTGATGGGAATTTGAGCGTGGAACTCAGTAAATGTAAATTTGCAGTAGGCGAGGTTAACTACCTGGGTCATGTAATAACTGGCCATGGTGTAGAACCCGACCCAGGAAAGGTTAAGGCTGTAGAGAGGTACACCCTGTACCTAAGACTGTAAAAGATGTACGGTCCTTTTTAGGTTTGGCCGGATATTACCGCCGGTTCATAGAAGGCTTTGCTGCCATTGGGAAACCTCTTTTTGATTTAACCAAGCAAGGGAAGGAGTTTGATTGGGATCGGGCGTGCCAAACTGCGTTTGAGACACTTAAGCGGAAGCTAGTCTCATCACCAGTCTTGGTCTTCCCCGATTTCAGTAAGCCGTTCACCTTGGCTACTGATGCCAGTATTGACGCTCTAGGGGCTGTATTGTCCCAAGAAGTAGATGGAGAGAACATCCAGTCGCGTACGCTTCTCGCACTCTTTATCCTGCTGAAAGGAATTATTCTACGACCGAAAGAGAACTGCTAGGTTTAGTATGGGCTACAAAGTATTTTAGATGTTATTTATTAGGCCGTGAATTTAAGGCTGTGACAGATCACGCAGCACTAAAGTGGATGTTATCTTTGAAAGATCCAAGTAGTAGACTAATGAGGTGGGCGTTGAGGCTTGCTGAGTTCACTTACACCGTGGAACACAAGCCGGGAAAGAGACATACCAACGCTCATGCTCTTTGGTGATCATGTAGAGACTCTGCGCGCGAAGTTAAAGGAAACCCATGAAGTTGCTGCGCGACGTAAGGCATTGGCCAGGGCCAAGTATGAAAGGCAGTACAACAAGAAAGTGAAGGATTCGTTGTACGAGGAAGGCCAGTACGTTCTGCTGCACGTGCCGAGTATCGGACGTCACAGAGTGAAGAAACTGTCAAAACTATGGAAGGGTCCCTACAGGATAGTCAAGGTGTTATCGTCGTTGAATTTAGTTTTGAAAGTGAGAAATAGAGAAATCGTGGTTCACGTGAATCGAGTAAAGCCGTACGTGAGTAGAACCAAGGTGAACCAGGTGCCGGAAGTGCACGTTGACGACGATGTTGGCAATATCGAGATTCCAGACTCGAATATCTGTATTGGTGAGGGAACACCATCAGCAGATGATGGTATCCCTGTACCAAGTGTTGGCACACCTCGTACGGGAAATAGGTTGCCACGTGTAAAAAGGAGGCCAGCACGCCTCGAAGACTATGTGCCATAGTTGGGAATTATATCGGTGGTGCTTTGACAAGTGGGAAGTGCTTGACATGCTTATGGGACTGGTGTTTCGTGTTGTAAAGGTAAAACTCGATATAAATTTGAAGTTCTGTTTTAGGATTGATTTTTCTAATCCTGGGAGTAGTAAGCTGCTTCCAGCAAGGGGTCATATTTGATGGAGGCAGAGATGTGCTGCTGACGGACAGCCATTGGAGGGTCACGTTGCAGTACAACTTGGCGCAGATTGAAGAGGAATCCCGAAATCTAAGTATCTTGGTAACTGAGGTAAAGAATCATTTTAATAAATTTTTCGAAGATCTACTTAATGAAAATATGAGTTCACACTCTCCATTAATTCAATTGGAAGCCGGATTTCGTTACGAATTTGTGCTATTACAGCAGTCAGTTAGTGAATACCTAAATGAAATTGATGATCTAATAAAACTGTTACCACGAAGACGTGGAAAACGAGGTTTAGTAGATGCAGGAGGTCATGTGTTAAAGTTTCTGTTTGGTACACTTGTGAATAGCGATTTAGAAATTATTGACGGAAAAATGGATTATTTTTACAACACCTACGAGGAAATAGTGAATCAAGCTAAGGAGCAGGTGACTGTTCTAGCAAATATGCAGGCGGAAATAGTATCACATGCAAAAACAATAAATAACGTAATTTCTATATTGAAAAAATATCATTCTAATATGCATGAACAAATGGTTAAAATTTTCACACAAGCAAATGCTGCTCATTATCAAATAAAAACTCTTTTTGAATATTTGAAGTTAAGTTCTGCGCTTTCGGATACTAAAGAAACAGTAAGTAGTGCAAGACGAAAGATAACTAAATTCCATCAAGCAATTGAGAGCTTAGCAGCTGAGAAGGTTGACAGTAACTTGCTAACACCTCATGAGTATCTAAGAATTTTGAAGGAAATTGAAAAGGTTATACCTCCAACGACTAAATTGTATTCACCTGTTAAATTAGAAAATATTCATCAATTTTATTCTGCTGTGGTTGTTCATAGTTATACAACGATTCACACCCTAAGGGTAGTGATGAGGTTGCCTCTTTCAAACGATAATAAGATGTTCCAATTATATGATATTATTACCTATCCGGTGTATGATGCCTCTCTCAAAGTATGGACCCAGTGGGAAGTTGGTACCAAAAAATTATTGATCAGTAAGGATCGGTTGATGTACTCGATGTACAATCAATTGGAGTTCGACCGAGAGTGTCGAGGGGAACAACTGATTGTTTGCCCGTTATCGAATGTCCTGTTAAGCGTAAGAAAGAGACCAAATTGTGCGGTTGAGATGTTTCATTACGAGCAAGTGAGGCTCTGTGGTAGAAAATTAATATCGGGATTAAGGTCCCCGGTACTTGTCAAAACTCCAAGCCGATGGATGTACAGTGCCTCAGAGGAGCACAGATTGACTTTGAACTGTCTAACTAGTGACGGGACCCTGAATATAACTTCCGCGGTAGTGAAGGGGGTCGGTGAATTTAGAGGAATTGATATGTGTGATGTTGTCTCTGAAGAATTCAAGGTGCCTGCCCGTATTCACGGCAGCTCTGTGTTCTCAGAACAGATAAGTGAAATTGTGTTTCCAAATGTGGAAGAAATTTACACAAGCGAGGAGAAGGAGCTGTTTAGCTCTGAGCAGGAAACGGCTGTGAAAGTCCTGCAGGGACTGAACGAACGGCTGGGCACATTAGGTGTTAAGGAGTACCGTCCGGAGGACGTAGTCCGTCATCTGAAGTCCCACATTCTGTTTGGTCGAAGATTTTATGCTGCAAAAGTGGCAGCTGCTGGTAGTTTTGGGTTAGTGTCAATCCTGATGCTTGTGTACATGTGTTACAGATTTGTTGTGCCTGTGATGGCATGGTGGTCGAGTCGCCGGAACCGTCGCCGACAGCTTCGCTCCGCCACTCTGACCGAGGTCTTCGCAAAAGTGAGAGGCCTGACGTCACTAGACAGTCCTGAAGGAGACCAAGAGGGTGTGAACCCTGGAGAGATAAACGATGTTGAACAGAACGTGGAGGCAGTCGAAGTTGTTAATCTCGAGCGACTGCGGGACGTGATACAAGCTTTGTAACTGTGAGTAATGACACTCTGAATAAGTGTGAGTCCCTCAACTCACTGTGGTATGGTGAGGAAGTTTTGCTTGGCAAACTCCATACCGATTGCTCCGGACATTCGTGTTAATGCTGTGACATAATAATCTTTCAAAGGCCTTGAGTAAGGAATGATCGATTTGTGTTAATTGTGGTTGACTAGTCAAGTTGTGTTGAGAGATGTGTGCACACGGGACAGTTGTTAAAGGAGACACTGGAAGATGTATTAAGGAATATACTCGTAGTTATGTTAGATTGGTGATTGTTGATGTAACCATGGTTTTAGATGTAACGTTTTAATTTGTAAAATTGTAGTGTTGTGGAATGTTGTAACTAATCTTGTGTTCTGATCAGGCAGACTTGGAGATATAATTTTAAAAATTATTCGATATTTGGCTAAAATTTTAAGCGATTGACAAAACGTAAGTAAAATAAACATGTGAGACAACCACATGGGGCACAGGAAGGACCTGCCGGCCATCCAAACATACCCTTAACCCTGATCCTACCTTTACCCCAAAGTTCTGGACTGTGTAACCCATTGTTGGCTTGATGCCCATGCGTTCAACAGTAATTGTTAGACTAACTTGTCGCAACTGCCTAGTTGGCTTGCGCAACCACCTAAGCGGTGTAACGTCTCCAGTCTGGCCGATGTAGTAAAGTTGTAAGTTGTTTGTTAGTTTTCTTATAAGTGAATTGTGAGTTCTATATGAATATGTTTGGCTTAGGTTAATTTTAAGCTCTAAGGCATCAGCAGAATGTAATGAAATGTAGAAGGAAGGTCTCGGTGAGCTACCCTGTTTCCAGGGGTAAGCGAGGTGAAAACCTTGGGGAGCCCCCAGGTCCACAATGCCCT
Source organism: Homalodisca vitripennis (assembly GCF_021130785.1). Lineage (NCBI taxonomy): Eukaryota > Metazoa > Arthropoda > Insecta > Hemiptera > Cicadellidae > Homalodisca > Homalodisca vitripennis. Next base: position 185,873 of record NW_025776618.1, on the reverse strand, counting down.
TAAAAACCAAGCGTGGGGGGCGGAACCTTTAGTTTTAGTTTTTTTTTTTTGTTGTTGTTTCTGCCATGAAACTGAAGAAGGTCGAGAAGTGTGAGGAATGTGTCCTCCAGTTGTTGGATGTTCAGAAGAACGTCAACGCAAACTTTTTAAAAGATGAAAGGTTTTTGAACCGCTTTTCCAGAGACCCCCCTCGCATTTACAGTGTAACGGCCACCCACTAAACTGGGTCGAGCCACTAGTTTTAAGTCCTTTTGTCAGGGCCCTTTGGAATGTAGTACTGTAATGGTTTGGTCGATGCCTTAGTAGCTTAATAAGAACAATTAAGATGTTAGCAATTTTTGTACTATTCTTGAGGATGTTTCTTAATGATTTATTTTGTTAGTTAAGTTTGATGTCATTCATGACATGCTACTTGTTGGCTGTGTATATTATAATGGTTTTGTGTTATAGTCGATGTACAAGTGAAATAACTCAGGATAACTGCATTATAATCCATAGTAGGGGTGACTGAGGAAACCAGCCCCGAGTGAAAACCCACGAGGCGTAACCAGGAATGGGGGAGTAGCGTTCAAAATTCACAAAGAAGACTACCACTTTATAATTATTTTAAATTTAATTAGGCTCTGCAAAATGTGGTATGTTATCAACTAATATTTTTGATCATTAAAATTAAACCCATCAAACCATAGTTATCCTGGAGTGCTAAACCAGATTAATTAAATGTAGTTGTGTTGTAGTTCAACTTGAAATGTTTAAGTATTATAGATTAAGTTTAGAAGCACTGGTTAGTTCCCTTGTACTACGTATTGCTTTAAATGTGTTACTGGTTAGTTAGTCGTATTTGGGTCATTAGAGATAATGGTTATCTGATAATAATGACTGGTCTTGAATTAGTATCGTAGTATACCATGATATATGTGTTGTAAGCCTGAAATCTTTTGTGTTCAATCATTGAGAAGAGAGCGAGCGATCGGATCGAATTAAAGAATTACGTATCGCGTTTGCATACTTTTTTTTATTAAAAGAAATTTCTGCCTTTTTAGGGAACTCAATTGTTTATTTAAATTTCATTTAGTTGAGGCTACTGAGTGACAGCTGGCATGGTAATTAATGAACATATACTAAGATTTTCTTGCTAAAGGATAGGACAGAGATCCTCCCCTGCAGATTAGAGACTTTTCTTCTGGCTGCTGGCTGATGGTTCCTCATACTTGAGGACAAGTAAGGTTTTAAGGTGGGGGGAGTGTGACGACCCCAGCATATAGTTCTAAGACCAGACCGGTAACATCGTATGCGGTCTTAATCAGCCAATTTAAAATATTAAATTATCAGTAATATATTTTATTTTTATTCAGCATAACATTTATTTGTAGTAACGAGTAATGAATATATGCAGCCAGACTTATTAGGTTAAGCAGTGCAGGTGGAGAAGATATATAGTTTAATTCAGCACATGAATTGTAAGTCCAAGTCTGTCAGCAGTAAGCCTGGTAACTTTCCATACCCAGAGCAGCTGCGCAGTTACTGGGTGGTAAACAGGCAGGAATTTGCTGAGGTAGCGTCTGGAACAACGCTGCTCCCTGGAGTTCGTTGTTCTGAGTCGCAGTCGTGCCAGGGTTTTGAACGCGTCAAGCTCGCGTGAAATCGCTCTCTCGCTCTCTCTCCCGTTCTAAATTTGCAATTGTTCAACTGATTCTAAATTATGCAATAAAATTCAAATTGTTTTCGCAATAAACTAAATTGTTTTATTTGGCCAACCGAGGAGAGAATTTTTATTACAGCAACCTGGGCTAGTTTCCATCACCGTGTCCGAATTAGAACCCGAGAACTTTTTAAATTAAATTACGTGTGGTCGTCACGCCACATTACATTCCAGAGACATTCCTTATCAGTTTCTTGGCAAAAAGGATATTACATTTACCAATTTGTCATTGTTTAAAAGTTATATAAGAATTAAAAACTTGCTGTGGATTGCTTTTATTATTAGATAACAAAGAAATCAGAGCAGTTTTTATGGTTTAAGGGAGATTTTGTTTAAAAAACTCAAAACGGTCATTTTATTGAACACTATTGCTTCAAGGAGTTGAAAGTAACGGATTTACACGTATGTAAAGGTTTATAATTAATAAACACTTTTTCTGAACATTAATACTTGCTTTATATCATGATGTGATTAAAATGCCAACAAGAGTGACAGCAACCTCTTCCACCTTGTTAGACCACATAATAGTGGACAGGTCGGTCGAGGTCGAGAGGACCGGCGTCATCGATGCTGCAGGCATTAGGGGCCATACAGGGGTGAAGATAACGGACCACAAGTTGATATATTGTTGCGTAAAAGTTAAGTAAGAGAAAAAAGGGCCAAAAATGATAACCTACAGAGATTTTTCACAAATTCAACCCAGAAAGTGCTGTCAAAGCAGTCGCGGAGATTGACTGGGAGAGAGAAATGCACATTGACGGAGTTGACAATATTGATCACTTCATCACTACCCATGTTAAAAGTGTATTTGATTCACATGCTCCAATTTTATGCAGGAGAGTAACAAAAAAGAAAGCCCCGTCGAGGAACGATGTTATAAACAAGCAGACTAAACTAAAAAACAAACTCCGTAAAATATATTGGAAAACCAGGGACAGTAAAGATTGGGAGATGTATACAAGAACACCCAATGCATTGAATGGGATGGTTTGGAGAGCAAAGAGAGATTTTTTCATTGAGAAATTATCCACTAACAAGGATCCCAAAGATTTTTGGACTTGTTTGAAACAGTGTAATATAGTTATGAAAAACCGAAATGAAAACATTCCACATAAACTGAAGCTTGATGAATATCAATCAGTATTTTGTCAATATGGGGAATGGAAATGAAGCCAGAGTTGAAGAAATTGATGTCTTCAGAACTAGTAAGAGAATTTAATCGATGAATGATTTTACCTTTTCTGCTGTCACTGAAGATGATGTAAAAAAAGCACTAAATGAAATCAAATCTAGAGCTGTTACTACCAACAGCTCTAGATTTGATGAAATATTAATCCAAATGATTAAGGCGGTGAGTCCGTATGCTTTGGGTGCAATTACTCATCTCATTAACAAATCATTGATGAGCGGTGTGTTCCCGCAGAGATGGAAAATGAGTATTGTTCATCCATTGCCAAAAGTAACGTCCCCTAAAAGTGTCCCACAACTGAGACCCATCTCGATTTTACCAGCAATATCAAAGATTATGGAAAATATAGTAATACGTCAAATAGCACAGTATATGAACGAAGTAAACATATTGCCAAAAACACTATCTGGATTTAGAAAAAATCATAGCACATGCACTGCCCTAATAAGTCTGTTCAGTGACTTAATTGATGCGAAAGATAAAGGTATGTGTAGTTCACTAGTGATACTGGACTACTCACAAGCATTTTTTTCCCTTAACTACGAACTTTTGTACGCTAAGATGCATTTTTATGGCTTTGGCAAAAATTCAATCGAGTGGGTAAAATCATACCCAGGAGACAGAAGTCAGGTTACAAAGATGGGAAGTGGGACGTTAACTTCACTTGTCAAAAGGCGAGGTGTTCCTCAAGGAAGTTGTCTTGGAACTATATTGTTCAACTTATATACGTCTGATTTCCCCAGTTGTGTTCAAAGCTGTGCAGCTCACCTGTACGCAGATGATTGTCAGTTGCGCTTGTCATACGAGCCTGGCTCCGTTGATGAGGCTATTGAGAAAATAAATTCCGACCTAGTGAACATCAACACTTGGTCGGTTAACAATGGCCTTAAACTCAATATAGGTAAGTGCATTGTCCTTCATCTTGCCCCACACAATCTGGTGCAGGCCCTTGGTCAGAGAGGAGTGAGAGTAAGGCTCAGTGGGGAGAGCCTGTCTGTCTCTAAGTCAGTCAAGACTCTCGGAGTTGTGCTTGACAGTGAGCTCACCTTTTCTGATCATGTCACTCATGCTATCCAGCGTGCCCTTGGTAGGCTGAGGGGTCTGTACAGATTTAGAAGACTGCTGCCAGAAGCCGCTAAGCTCCGGCTTATGAGTTCTCTTGTTCTATCTGTATTTTATTACTGCTATCCTGCATACGGCAACAGTATCTCTAGGGGAGACATAGATCGGATTCAAAGACTGCAAACTCTGCAGTTCGATTCATTTTCAATTTGAAGCGCTTTTATCATGTGTCACCCTTCCGAGATGCTGTCAGTTTGTCCCCCATGGAAAATGTATGCTGGATACTGACATGTGGCATGATCCACAAGGTGCTTGCGCTGGGTGAGCCGCGGTACCTGAGCGAGAAGCTCCAATTTCGGGAGGAGGTCTCTCAACGCAGTGTCCGCCATGGTGACCTGCTTCACTTTCCCAGAGTCAAGCATGAGTATGGGAGGAGGAGCTTTTCTTACTTTGGCCCAAAGTTGTACAATGACCTCCCCCAGAACCTTAAACAGACTTCTGTTACTGTTTTTAAAAGTAAATTAAGAAAAATGATTATACAGTAATTTATTTGTCTTGTTTGGGTGTTTTCTTTAGTCTATAGGTTTTAGTTTTTATTTTTATTTCCCAGTATTGTAAATAGTGTAAGATATGACAAGAGTTGTTCTGTAAAGCAGTTGTTATACTGAGAAACGCTTGCAATAAAGGCATTTTTATTTTTATTTATTTATTTAAATGTTAGTCTCAGAACTAAAGCGAATAATAGGCGCCTTTTAATGTATAATAAATCAATGAAAATTAAAACTCGCTGGAAAATTATAAAATTTATTGATACTGTTAGGAAATTCACATTATAAAGAAGTTGTGTACTAGAGTCATTATGGTAATGCTGTACTTTACGAGGTTGTCGTCTCGATTTAGAAATTTAGCAGACGCATTTGTATACGAATTATTTATTCTAGTTTACCACGACACAGAAGTTTATTATTATTAGTGATAGCATGAATACTGTAAGAAGATGGAGATAAAATCAAAGTAAGAAGTTTTATTACTGCATATTTTTATTTGCCATGTCTTATCTCTTGAACTGTGGATGCGTGCTCTGGTGAATGTGTACGTAACTAACGGAATTATTTAGGAATTGTAGACTATATCTTTCTTTAAAATTATTTGAAACCGCATTTTAAATTATCCACTTTTAAACATCAAACGTGGTGTAGTTGTGTATTTCTAACATTAGTCAGGTAACGTACACTAATTTAAACTAAACTTTGTATTTGCCTAACAAAAAACGTCCAATAAAGTTGCTCGAAGTCGTACGTTAGAACATTCATCTCATAAAATATTAAATATTTGTCATCAACTATGGAAAACAGTTCTAAAACTGCTGTGACGATTGGAATCTGGAAAATAATTGAACCCAATTCTCCCTGCACGCTTTAGGTACAGAGAGGATTAAATCAGCCCAAACACAAGTTTAGTTGCTTTGTATAATGAAAATCAGTGAAAGTCTTTGAAAAACAAAAGGAAATTCAACGAAATAATACATTATATTTGAAACTTCAATTTTCTTTGGAATTAAGTCATCGTTTTATATTCACTTTTCATGTGTTTTTTGTTGTATTTAATAGTCACTAGAATTAAATTTTAAATGTTTTTGTTTATCAAGACACATTATTAGGAGAAATTGAGATTAATCAATAATATAAGTAATTCATCCTTGTAAGTCCTGGTCCTCGTCCAGCTTCTGACCATCACATTGTACTACATGTGGTGATTACCTGACGTGCTGCAAGTTGAACGACTTTGGAAATGCTGACACATACTCGTAATACTATTTAGTGATCGAAAACATTAAAATATCCGACCTTTGTTGTTTCTATGGATATGAAACAATGTTTGAGTGGAAACTGTTAATAATTATATATCATATGGGTGTATCATTCATTTATCTTTAGGCGCCTTTTTATGTCAAGGATACTACTAAGAAATTAATTTCTACTTGTCTGATAACCCATACACATACAATATATAGAGAAACCATATAGTCATAAGTTATTCACTAAAATATAATTTCATAATGGTATTTTGGAGTGGTTACTTTGTAAATATCCCCCTTTTAGGGTGAAAGACTTCATAGAGTGATAACCAAATATAAGCTTTCATAAAGTCAGTTACAGTTATTTTTAAAGGGTTAAGTGGTAGATGTCCCATAACTTTGGGGAACATTTGTAGAGCAGGGGGTTCTTACTTTTTCTAGAGCATACGTAGAACGAAAGCACCCTTCATCTAGGTTGTCTTACTGTGGGGAAAAGCGGGATCGAAGTAAAAATATTTTATAGTAATGGAGCATCCATATAATAAAGTCTCTTGTTTTCTTCTTAGTCTTTAAAAGGGTGGGTTATGCTTTGAAGCATTGAGAAGCAAAAGGCAACCAGATTCTATCTTCAGTAGTCTCAAAATTAAGTCGAGACATTCAAGGCAGAGCCTCCTTAGAATGTTCAAAACATTTGATTGAATGTAAATGATAAACCACTCTACAAGGTAGTGAAATAGGAACATGGTATTTCAGATATTTCCTTTTGTTCTCTAAATAATATACAAAGCGGATCATCTATAAATATGCTGAGTCTATGGAGATGTTCTTACTTTAACGGAAATCCGGTGATTTTGCATGCCCATGTACAAAGAGACTTCAGCAGTTTGCCAAAAATAAGATTTATATAGATTAGAAGTAAAGCTGTACTTATCGAAGCCCCAAAAGAGTAGTTTCAACCATTAACTAGTATTTTAGGACAATATCTAAAACAAATCTTACTCAGTATAAGAAAAGTAATCCATATACTTATTGGGAGCTTTGATAATTGGTAGTCTTAAAAAGAATAGAATACACTACTGCAGATGTCGCAACAGAGTGTTTTCAGAGGAATAAAAAACTAGCTCCTTGGAAAAAAAAATCTTTCAATTTAGTACAAATAAGTTAATTGAGTGGCTGTTATACACCATGATGATGTGAATTATCCTTATATTTAGATTTTTGTGAGTGCTTTCGCAAGAGGGAGATATAAAAGAAAATTGAATTATATATGTCAAGGATCTTTTAAATTACCGGAAAATTTGAACAACCTTCAACTTTGGACAAAGAAACCAGGTCTTTTATACTTACTTACCTCTTTGGTAAAATTTCTATATCAGATATTTGACAAAGAAAAATTTAATGGGTAATCTAAAACTAAAGGGAGGTTATTTATCATTAACTCCTATTTAATAACTATTTAATAAGTAAAAAATAAATTCCTTTTGGTTAGTTGTATGATTTAATAATAATCTTATTCAATTCAAAAGACTTGCTAACAACATTATAAAAGTAGTTTACTCCATCAATGGTCCCTCTCGATTTCACGTTCAGCTTGGCGTATTATTCTCCTCATTGACACATTTTATTTTATTATGAAAATATTATATTATTACTTGTTATTAATTAAATTAGAATACACTAGAGATACGGGATATAACAAGGCGTTTGTATTATTTATATCTTCGAATCCCTACTCTTATTTATTGTAATGTACAAAAGAGATCTGGTGTTAATTTAAGAAACTAATTGAATAATTTAAATAATTTTAGACCATATTTATTTCTTATACTCAACAATATATGTTTTTAAATTTATTAATTTTAAATAATAAAACATAATTTATTAAGGCATTTTAATTATTGTCAGCTAACATACACCTAATTCAACTCATTTTAATATTTAGCCTATTTGAACATGCCAAAAAATATTGTTGTGAGACATAGTTAAGGAAATCCTTCTCATAAGCACATCCCTTATCAGATAGGACAAAAATAGTTTATAAATTACCGAAATTTGTATAAAAAAAACTATTTATTCTAGTGTTTTTTGTTCAGATTATTAGACTCCAAACCTGGGATGTAAACTGCTTTGTGTATCAAGAGATAGAGGAAACAACAATATTTAAATGATAAAAGTAACTCATCAATGCGTTTCCTGATCCTCTCCCTGGTCCTGCTTCTGGCCATTACATCGTGTTCCTGGTGGTGCTTCACTGATTGCTATTTGAAAACATTTTGAAAATGCTACAACATGAAACTTTTAACTTAAATATAAACTTGTAAACACTTGTATCGTTTTATGCTTCCTTTGGATATGAAATAATTTAAAGTATACAGTGTTGTATTTCTGTGTTGTTTTATAATATTTGTCTTTGTTTATTTTTTATCATGACTACAGTTAATCCACATTCTATCTATCTTATTGTACATTGATACATACATACATTATACATTTTCAGGAGATAAACATATGGATACAACACAGAGTAAAGTTAATTAAAACATAAAGGCAATATGGGAACTTTCCATTAGTCCTTGAAAACATCTCTTAAGGGCATATTCTAAGAGGGTAAAAGATTCCTCATGTAATCAGATATAAAACAACAGGAAACGCTTGATTTAGAAACACTTAAAATATTTATTCCATAAGGGTATATAGTTTGTAATTAAAGTAGAATATATTTTAAATAAAATGTTCAAGATTCAAGCTGCTATTTCTAAGTTGTAATTTATGCGTTAAAATACTATAGTTGATGTACAGTACAGGGGAAAATTTTTTGCAGTAAATCCTAACTCAACTGAAAAATTTTATATATCTTTGTACAAGTAATTTGAAGAAAAAAAACACATGTAGAATTATAAAAAAATTATATATTAATTGTTTATTCATAGAGACGAGCAAGTTCTATGGCTGTGCTCGTCCTACATGACATTCGACATTGCATTATGGATACCTATTACTTAACCCAGACAAAAAAAATTTATCTCTTGTCTGCTGGAGATAGAAAAATTTCTGCAAGATATCTCAACATTGAAATTTGCAACAGGATTTAAATTTTGCATGCAATTTTAGCGAAGCCTGTTACGTGACACGTGGTGTGGTATAATCTGACCTTGTTTGTAAACCATTTTGGAATATCACTTGTTCAATGGCGAGATGTTCTCTGAGAATATCAAAACTGAAAACTGTTCTTGTTGTAGACAGTTTTATGTGGGCAGTCTCTTTCATTAGATACATGTTCAATGCAATTATATTTTGAGTAAAACGTATTGCTAGGGATACGTATCCCTCAAATAGAAGAATCCAGTAACAGAAGCTGGTCACAAACTTTATAAACAAGAAAAAACCTAATTTCGGGTTTTAAATCTAAATATCACCTTTCCTTCTCCCTTATAATAATTTTTTAATTCCACGCAACTGTACATCTAAATATTTTCTCACAAGCTAACAACCTTAATTACTTACTTAGAATACCAAATAAGCCAATTAAATTTTTAATTCACTGGTGGCTTCTGCATAGTTTGTCAATACTGCCAATTCTGCAGTGTAAACACTCATTTTAGATGTTCTGCTAACGCTTTTTTTCATCAAAATGACTCACTACCTTTTCATGAAATAAAAATTAAACTATTGTTTATTACAATCGAAAGTATACTTTTAAGTAATGTGGGAAAATATAAGGATATTTATATATTTTTATCTAATAATATCTATTTTATATTTCTTGTACTCTTAGAGCGAGTTTTAGCGTTAAATGCATTAACTAAGTAAAGAACTAAAACATTATAGACCATATTAATCTTTAAAATAATCAACACAATTAGAAAAAATTATTAAATATAATATACAAAAATAATTTAGTTTGGAATATTATTCTTAGGCGGCTAGCATAAACAATTTTCAACTCAAATTCAATAATTATGCTTCCAAAAATGTTCTATAAAAATTATTTTCGGTATAGATTAGGAAATACTCATATTAAACTATAAATCTTTTTAGAAAATATGTATGAACAATACAAAGTGTGGCGGGAAAGAGGGAGATTTTCTTCATAAAATTCTGATTCGATTCTTTCTGTACACTTTGGTACAGACAGAATTAACAGCTCAAAACACAAGTATTACCATAAAAAGTATAAACGTAATGCATTGGTTAGGTACAATCTTTACGAAACAAGAAAACCACGAAATTAAAATGTATAAAAATATAAAATTATATTTACTCATTATCATTAGATATGTCTGTTAAAGTGTTTTGAGCTGTGATTAATAGTCGCTAAAACTATGATGTTAACTGCTTTGGGTACGAGAGATACTGTAAGGAGAACATTATACCTAAGAATAATAAAACTAACTCATCTATGTAAGTTCTGGACCTGGTTTTGGCCATCACATCATATTTTGCTGATTTTTCTCGTAAGTGCTGAGTGTTATATAAATTGTGAACAGACTTTTCGAATTGTCTAAGATCATTTCATTAAATTACCTTTGGTGTTTCTGTGGGTGTTAAACAGTTGTTGTACGTATGTTTTACGTGGTTATCTACTAAATTTTAAGTCAACTTTACTACTTTACGTCAACTTTGCTACTCACATTAAACTGAGTTTTGGTTATATAATTTTTTTTACATATACATAAAAACAAACATATGATTACAAGATAATTGTAGAGGTTATTTCTCTTTAGACGTTATGGCGAATATGGTAATTTATTTATTTATTCATTTATTTATATTTTATAATGTTACAATACAGCCGAAGCCAATTACACTGTAACATTAATATTATTTTATATGAATATAATTGGATAACTTTAAACAACAACAAAAACACACACAATTTAATCCAAAACAACAGCTCAACTACATTAAATATCAACTATACACAAAAAAGAGCATTTGAAAGTTGACAAGGTTGACAACACTACCGAAAATTACTTAACAACAAGATGAATCAAATAATTTAAATAAATTAAATAAATAACAACCGAGAATCAATAAACTACTGTCCAAAAGTAATCAATTAAACATGTACTAAAACTAGTTAACAAAATATATATAACGATATAACAATTATAAAACTTTGATTCAGTTAATATATATATATATATATATATATATATATATATATATATATATATATATATATATATATATATAATATAAACACCAATAAATATTTACTATATAAATAACAACAACAATAACAATATGTTTTAACTATTAATTGATAATCAGGAGTATTTTAACCTTAAAATCTCTGTAAGAGGAATTAAATACATCTAAAGAGTTTGAGTGCTCATTATAAATTCTAATAATTGTGTTAAGTGAGGAGAAGTAACCCAAATTAGTGCGAGAAAATCGCGGAACAAACAATGCAACTGAGCGGGAGTTGGGGCGGGGGACGGCAAAGTCCAACATAGATAACAAGGCCATCCAGCACTCCGTTTCACTAGCTTATGTAGGTACAACAACATGCCTAATTTACCTAGCTTTGTTAAGCTATCCATATTATAGATGTTAAGAAGCTCTGTATACGGAATAATATCAGTGTAGTGACCTAATGTTTTATAATACAAATATCTTAAATTTTTTTTTGAACACTTTCCAACATATCTGAGAGACATATTAAATGAGGGTGCCAAACAACAGAACCATATTCCAATTTTGATCTTACTAATGAGAAATAAAGCAGCTGGAGAGAATCTGGATTTTTGAGAAAATTTCCTGTTCTCTTAATAAAACCAAGAATAGAAAAAGCCGATTTACTTATAGAAATAATTTGTCTGTAAATAATGGGTCTGTAATTTTGTACTTGGTTTATCCCCCCCCTTTTAGGGACGGGTACAATTTTTGCACGCTTCCAGGCTTCTGGAAATGAACTTTGTTTGATAGACAAATTAAATAAATAGTAAAATGGTTTAGTAAAAACATCTGCACACGCTTTATATACGTAGGTTGGAATTCCATCAGGGCCCAATGATTTTTTAGGCTTAACTTTCTTTAAAGCGCAACTAATAACTTGTTCAGTAATTTCAGAAAGTGCAAATGTACCCGCATTATCCATAACTGATGTTCTTAGCGCTCGAGTACAAAGCTCGTCCTCAGTGAGATTACAAGTATTGTAAACAGAACCAAAGTATGTGGTCAGAGCCTCCGTTATATATTAATATATTGTTTTCCAAATACAAAGCCCAGAGACACACTTAAATACGAAATTTGTACTATATTGTTAATTGTTCTGTCTGCAGCTAAAACACTTCCGTAATTTTTTAAGATTTTCACTATAATAAATTTTAATAAAGTAGTTTAAAATGTGTTACGGTAAAAGAAATTTCAATTTATTTTGCAAGTATGCATCACTAATAACTAACGATTGATTCAGGATATTCAAAATGTGTTCATCGTGAAGTATCTCGTGTATATTAGATTCCTTATTGATATAACTGCATAAAAGAGGTTTAAGGAAAATTATTTCAATAAAGTATAAAGTGTAAATCATTAAACATTTATATCAATCAGAACTATAACCGAAAATGTATTATTCAAATTGTTGTGAAACACAAAATATTCATTGTGGCTGTAAAAAGCTCAAGATAGGTTTACTAAATTATTTTAATTTATTTAGTCTTGTATAGTAATTCGGTACACATTTTTTAGTTAAATACAAATCGGATTTTTAGGGAAAGAGAATTTTTAGTTTAAAGTCGTTGTATACAAATAATATGTACACATTGAAAACTTAAAATGTTGTACTGGGGTTAAACTATGTTGTGTGTAAGTCAAAAGGTACACAAATATTTTCTTAAGTAAAATTGGTGAAAATATTAAGCTTTATAAATGCTGGATAGGGAATAAAAACTTTAGAGGTGAATGTTTTACGATAAAATCCGCAATTATTGATGTAAATATTTACATAAATATCATAGAACATGCAGAGCTACCAGGACCCTATAAAAAGTAGAGAATATTTTTTTTAAACATTAGTTAGAAAAAGATAACTTTGACTAAACTTAGTCTCTACTTAAGTTTCTCTTTAAATATTACAACTGCTCACACCTTCAGACTGTTTAAAATAGAGTTCCATTCCGTAATATAGATATGTTATAAACTATATGATTAATACACTTATAACAGTTTTTATATCAATGCTGTATTATTTATGTCTGGGTTCCTGTATATTACTGACATTTTTTAATAGCTCTACACTTTTAACAAACTGTGACTTACATAAACTAGTTTACGGTATTAATGAATTTGTAAACTGAGATAATTTAGAAACTTCAATGGTTGGCTTGCACCATAAAGATATATTTCATGAACTAGAAAATGTTTGAGTCAAATTAAAAAAAAGTAATCTATACTGCACATTCTTCATTTTATTTATATTGTTATTATATCTTAAGGTAAGTTAAACGCTCCTATCTCGCCCATGTTAAAAATGTATATGTTTATGACCCGTTTCCTGAGCAACCCTTAAATGGTTGAAATCATTGAAAGTAGCTATTGCATCATATGTGCCTAACTCAAGGGTATGCCTACCAACAAAAACATTTTTTGGAAGTCTTGTCCAAAGCACGTTGTTGAACGCCTCATTAACATTTTGTGTCTTCCCATGAAGGCATTTTCTGAGGAGGTCGGGGTTGGAAAGATCTTTAAATATTGGCTTGATAGCCTCCATAATAGCTAACGGAATTGAATTTTTATGTTTATAATTAGCTACTGTGCCTGCTACTTCAGCTTTGCGGAAGGCGCACCACGTGTCCGGGGGGAAAGGACGCAGGTCGTGCTGAGGATTGTCATCACTTGACATTTTATGGTACCAGATTGCCCAAATAGCCCTTCTCATGCCATCAAGATTAGATTGGTTAGACCTAATAGCCCCTCCATAATATCCTTGAAGTTGGTCTATGACTTTATCAGTTAGTCTACCGGCACCCTTGAGTCCTTTCCCATCAGATAAAATTAAACTTTTGTTCCGTAGTTTATAATTCCTCAGGCGTGTACCCATTCTTTTCTGGATATCCCCAATACACTCCAGCTTTTTTACTTCCACATCATCATATGGCCTACTACTGACTACTGCTTGGTAGGCTTTAGAGTCCCCATCACCCAGAAAGTACTTATACTTCACTCCTCGCTTCTCCTCTGATCGGCTAAAAATAGACACCGCAGCAACAGTCTCCATACCTCCGCTTGACCCTTCATAATTTTTTATACACTTAGATATATGGTTTTCTTTGTTGGTTTCACTTGACCCACAATTCACACAACCACTGCAAAATTTTGTCAATACCTCTGCATCTAAAATTTTACCAGTGTCAAGACTTGTCAGAGTGCACACGCCATTTTTTGATTTGTATCCTCTCTTCTGCCAAGTCCCATCATAAGCGACTGTCAGGTTTCTATTATTTTCATCCGTTTCATTATGAAGCACAGCTTCTTCTGTTGCCTTTTGCATCGATTTCTCCGCAACATCAAAGACACTCTCTCTTACAACATTTGTATACCTTGTGTACATCTAAGGCCATATAGCATTCTTAGATTTATGTCATATAGGTTGGACTTATTACTTTTATCAGAGGTCCAGAACCGATTTTCCCCATGGCATTCCAAACATGAAAGTGACAAGTTACATGCTAAACCGTTTCTTTTCTCTTTTACTTCACCTAAAATTACTTTTCCGCCACAAGATTTGCACACAACATACTTGTTCAAGGCTGTATTCAAAAGAGATAGAGCAACTATAATATTTGTTTCATCACTCGTGTACTGTGTATAGTCACTTATACTTTCATTTAGTTTTGCTTTTGAAGCACTAGGCCTAGATTGAATAGTAACATTAGGTCTACTAACCTCACCTTGACCTAAAGGATTTGTCCTAAAATGCTGGTTACCCTTGCATTTCCTTTTTTTAAAAACTCCTTTTGGTTTTGTCATAGTAATTAGCACTTCACAAAGAATATGATAATTATTATATAAAACAATAACAACATAAACACCACTTGATAAACTAAATTGCAGATTTGTCAACAAACAACATTATTGGTAAGCAACAATAACTGGCAGACAAGTCAGTTGTAGTCTGCTACAGATGTTCACCTGCATCTGTTATGCATTGTTGACAACCTAACAAAAAAATATTACACAGCTATTAGCTTTGCATAAATACTACTATAACAAGTGTTGAAGCTGAGCGTGGTAGACTGCTCAAAACAATACAAACTCTAGGAACATACAATTTTAAAAAAATAAAAAAAAATACTTCTGGACCTTCAATTGTCTTGCTCTTTTTTTTAAATACTCAGAAAAGCTTAAATAAAAATATACAAAAATAAAAAAAAAATTAAAAAAAATAATTTTTTTACCGTTTAACTTACCTTAATTACTAACGAATAAGTCTAATAGAGGCTAGACGACTTATAGCGTGCGAAAACAGCGTTCCCGTAACGGTACTCGAACTAGGGCCCTACAGTTGATAAGCTGAGACAGTAATCATGTAGCTATCAGCATGACAGACTATGTCTGGTAAATATTTCTTGAAATATTGTCTTTTAGATGTGAAAGTACAGCTAGTTTATTATTTCTCACTAGCACATTTAATAGTCAACATAAGGATATATAAAATTATTCAAACCGACAAAAGTTTATTGTTTAAACCACAATAGAGTCCAGTGAGTCATTAGGTGTATGAAACTCTTCATTTGTTGGGCAATAAAAGAGATCTATGGTGTAAATTTCAATAAATAATTTATAGAATTAAGGCCTGTAGACTAATCCTCTTTTCTAAAGTGTCATATATTGGTTTATTTTATTATCGAATTTAAACAAATTCCTATTAATTATATTTATATTAATATTATTATATAATATAAATATTGTATTATATAATAATATAATTTAATTTAATAGTCTATATTTATATTATGAAAATGTCAGAAATATGGCTGTTAGACATAATAAGTAACAAGTACCGATTCTTTTATAAAACTATTTTTTATAACGTTTTAAAAAGCCATTCTTATTACTTCCACCAAAATTAACTTTTTCGGAAAGACACTTACAAGTTTACAAAATACAAGTTTATCAACATTCTATCTGATTTGGCAAATACATGTAATTTTATAATATAATAATCTAAACAAAAAAAGTATGGAGTCCAAATTCAGCATTCAACAAATATACAAAAGCCTGTTTACATTTTAATGGAGTGGTTGGTGCTGTGATTAATACAGCGACTATTAATCACAGGATGTAACCATTGGGATTTAAACTGCTTTGGGTAGCAACATATAGAAAGAACGAAAAGTATTATTTATTAATAACTAGCTGTTCCCCGCGGCTTCGCACGCTATTTGTAAGCTTTGCTCCTGCATGAGAACTTCTGGTTCAAGTGAATTATATTGTCAACGCCGATGTAGAGTTTACCTTGTTGACACTATCAAGAAAATCTGCCAAAAGTGTATGTTTATAGCCATTGTACACGTACATGTACTTAATAATAAAGTGGTCTAA
Source organism: Homalodisca vitripennis (assembly GCF_021130785.1). Lineage (NCBI taxonomy): Eukaryota > Metazoa > Arthropoda > Insecta > Hemiptera > Cicadellidae > Homalodisca > Homalodisca vitripennis. The sequence continues at coordinate 169,571 of NW_025776618.1, read as the reverse complement.
CATTCAAGCTATAAGGCCAAACAGAAATTCATTTTTAAGACAAATATCCATTAAAACTTCGCGCCTTCACATAGTGTCTGGTTATCATACACAACTATCTTGTAATTGCAGTTTACAATGTGCAAGCGCTTTGATAACTTATATATTTTGCAGCGCCTCCTGGTGGTGACTTACATCAATGAGCATAGCATATAAACCTTCTATGTGGAACAATACATATACATACAAATTTTCATAATGATCGGTCTAATAGTTTCTGAGTCTATAAAGGACAAACACATAAACATTCATACTTATATATATATAAGAAACTTATCCATGTAGGTCCTAGTCCTGGTCCTGCTTCTCGCCATCGCATCCTGTTCCTGGTGGTTGTCCTCCGGGTTACTGCGATTTGACCTAATTTTCAACAAGAAATCTAAACTATAAACACAAAATTTAAACACTTTAACGATTTTCCTCCTCGTTTCCATAGAAATCTATAATTGTAATAAGCATTACTGTTGAGTAGTTTTCACCTGTTTTATTAGCTGAAAATCTGTTCTTCTGTATTAAAAGCGCTTGCAAGTCTAAACAAAATCCAAGACAAGGGTAGTATCAGAAAATGTTTGAGAACTTTCTTAAGCCACGAGATCCTTGAGATTAGAAGGTAATATATTTTGAAACTTAGAGTCCATGAGTTTGGAGATCATGGCTTTACTAACCCACCAGATGATCATTTCAAAATCTCAGATTCCTTCCTAATTAATATATTACTAGAGGCTGGAATATATTATATATCAAATTTAATATTCTAAATTTTTGTTAACTGTCATGTACTGGAGCTCTAGAGAAGCAGGGAATTATAGTTAAGGGAAGTTGTCAGAGGCTAAGATACTCACAAAGGTTTAGAATTCTAGCAAAGGGATGCCATTCAATAGATTTTTCAGAGTGCATTCTTACAGGTTTTAGGGTAATCCCACTGATAAGATAGTGCTAAAGATGCAGTCATCTATAAACATGGAAACGGGCCAAATATAAAGGTCAATGGGCCCAAAGAATCCAATAAATCATGTGTCATTTTCTATAGACTTTATATCGTTCGTTCACTGGCTGAGGGTTTATTACTTCGAATAGTGCGAACATCTTATTTAAATTGTAAGATATCCAATATAAAGTTATCGTAACATATCATAAAACATTTAATTACTTTATCTTATAGTTGATAAGTTGGTTCTCCTATTTGGAAAATTCTTGTCAAATTTACCGTGGCATGCTTAACACAAGACTGCTACTGAGTATAATCGTGTAAAAGTGCATCACGTGACAAAGTGATGGCGGAGTGAGGTTGGTAAACGTCACTGTAACCTAGCACTTCGTTATCACATTATCACTGGTTAAACTTGAGGTTTTCAAATTATAGTCCGGTAAAATAAGGATGCAACCTCGGAATGAAAGATAATAGGCTAAAAATTTGCATACCTCTTTTTTTGATGGTATAAAACTTACCTCAACAGTCTCATATAATCACGTGTACGCGACTTAAGATATTTAAGGTCAAACTTCACGAAAATCAGTTTTTTGAAAATATCTAGTTTCCCTTACGCTAAATGACTTTGAAGGTGGTTAGAGAAATTGTAGAACGAAACATTCTCTTCAACTTTTGTCTGAAGTAATTTTATGTACGTTCAACCTTTTTGAGATACAGCGTAAAGAGTAGGGGACTGCTTACCTGTATATACGATAATGCGAGGTCAGCCATTAGAATACAATAAATAAATGAGTTATATTGTTAATTATTCACCTATTATTATTATTATTCAATTTTATTATTATTTATTATTTAATATACCATATTTATAGATAATTATTATAACATATATATTCTCTAAATAATATTTATTTTATTTTTACCAAACATATAATACCGGTATTAAAAGAAATATTTCAAATGAATTTTAATTATATATGTATTTATTAATGATAATCAATAATCAATTATTTGGAGGTAGATAAGACTTTGTTTAAACTACAGATGATCGAATATCTTCTCTAATAATTAATCGCCGCAGCAGCTTCTACTATTCGTAATCGTTCTTCTTCGAATGAGCTTTTTTTATTCTCGTACCAAGCTTTAGGTAAAATATTTGACTCTGTGTCACGAAAAGATATAATAGTGAATGCCCCTACCTTAGTTGCAATTATTATATCAGTCAAATACTTCTTCCTCAATTTAAAAATGATAGTCTTATCATCCGGTACGTACTCGGTAGGTATATCTTTCAACTCTTTTAATGTAAATTGTGAATCATTATTATTTTATATATAAAAAAAAAATCTCTTTCATGGCCTGTGTGATGTTATCATCTTTGGGATGCTTTTTATCAGTAGGTATTCGATTTAAAAAATGAGAGTTGCAAATAGCGTGATATTTAGCCTCAGCAGCTACCAATTCGTCTTCAAAAAGTATACGATTTTTGACTAATTTTCCTAACAAATCGCCTCTTTCTTCAGCTTTCGTCAAACGTTATTTTTAAAATCAAGAGTACTTACTTTACTGATGGTTCGTTTATATTTTTTTTTTCTGCGACTTCATCAGCTACTTGACCACAAAACAAGCAAGATGTTTTAAAATCAAATACCTCTTCTCGTTTTTTACGAGGTGGACTTTTTGCAGTTGGAGTTTTATGGTCTTCTGCACGTCGCTTCGATGCAGCAATTTGATTTTTACTTATATACACTTTTAGACAATCAAGATGCACCTTCACAGAAGTCAAAGTATTTAAATAATTTATATGACCGTCACTTCTGTCAATACTTGCAGTTTTTAATGTTTGTAAGCCACGCAAACATTCACTCAAGCACTTTCTGATATTAATGTATTACAAATAAAACAACAATCAGCCTCATTCGAGTTACGGAACTTCGAGTGATTAGGACGTGTGGTTGCCGATTTCCTGTGTTCTATTCTTACTGGTTCTTCTTCTCGAGCTTTTTTAACTGGTATTTTAGTTTAATAAAATGTAACCTTAACCTTAATTGGAGTTTTCTTTTGTTTTAATAATATTATTTTATCATAACATTAAATAGTTTTATTTGTTATTTTTCTATAAATTACATCACACACACACAGAGTAGTGTAATAATTTCAAGAGTTGGCTGGACCTGACACGATGGATGCAGGTCTAGCCACCCCGATTCAGAAGGACATGAACCCCTCTGAACTAGAAATAGCGGTAGATTCGTTATTAAAATCTAACATGGATACGTCAGATCATACTTATAGTACTATTAACACTGATAATGACACAAATACAAATGAGTTGAAACGAAAATGGGAAAATGTAGAGAACACTAACTCAAAAAATGAACAGACAACTGAGATTAAAAAAAGTTTTATTAAAAGATATTACAAAGAAAGTAACAAAGGGCCATACGAAATCATAGTTCAACATAAAAGTAAACAAAAATTAAATCCATTTCAGATTGGTAAAATAATAAAACAACACCACAATGACATAGATTTCATAGTACGTGCAGGCAACAACCTGTCTGTCACATGTAAAAATTACACTGCGGCAAATAATCTAATCGATTCACAATTCTTAACAAATTATAATGTATTTGTACCAACCATAAAAATGTATTCTGTTGGAGTCGTTTTCATTGAACCAGACATAAGCGAAAATGAAATACTCAATGAAACTGTTAGTGAATATCCATTGGTACAAGTACAAAGGATTAAAAGGAGAGTTAACAACTCTCTTATAGATACACACTTTGTTAAAATTACCTTTGATTCAGATTGTTTACCTGAATACATTAAACTTAACTATGTTCGAATTAAGGTAGAAACATTTGTCATCCAGGTTAAACAATGTTTTAGATGTTTTTCATACGGACACGTAGCCAATTCTCCTTGCAAAAATGACAGACTCTGTAAGGACTGTGGGGATAAATATCACTCTGATGAGTGCACACAACCTCGAAGGTGCATACACTGTTATGGCCCACACAGTAGTTCTTCAAAATTATGTCCAGAATTTAAGAGACAAAAATTGATTAAAAATAGAATGAGTTACCATAAAGAGGATTATTTTAAGGCTAGCCTACATTACCCAATATCATACAAAGCAACAAAAAGCACACAATTTAAAAGACAATCATACGCTGACAAAATCAAAACAAATTTTGACTCTGAATATCCAGAGTTACCTGAATTAACACATAATATATCAACAAATATCAATACATATAACAGGTTCTCACCTTTGAGCGATGTAATGGAGCAGGATGACAGAGCTAGTTCAAATATGTTCAAGTATAAAAAACCTATATCTAGGGAAAGTACAATAAGCTACAATAGTAATAAGCAATACAATCAAAAGCATCCAACCAGATATGACAATTCCACTAAAAGAACCACAGAGTCATCAGATATACTTAGCCTAGGTAAATCAGTACCTGGACATAACCCTAGTAGTGTAAGTAGGGACCAATTGAAAGATCTCCTGCACAGTAAATTAGTGAAATAAGAAGCAGATGTCTTAAAGTCAATTTGTCAAATGTAAATAGTGCAAAAAAAACAAATGGAAGAGATTTTTTCTTCCTTCCTCTCCAATGAGAGTCCACCCAAGGGAAAAACTGCTAAGCCCCCAGATAAACTGAATAAAGTAGTTACTGTTAGAGGTAGTAACACAAACATTAAGAGATAATACATCAGGACATGTCAAATGACCTCAATCTGATACAATGGAATGCTAGGTCTCTAAATCCTAAATGGCCAGAGACCATACATTTATTTAAGACCGAAAAAATACATATAGGTTTAATTCAGGAATCATGGTTAGATGAAAATGAATCTTTAACCGATAATAATTATACATTATTAAAAGTAAACAGAGATGACAGCTATGGAGGTATAGCTGTCATTATTCATAAATCTATTAAATATAAAACCATATATGAATTCAATGACAATTTAGTACAATTATTAGCTATTGAAATTGGAAATTTTAAAGTACCTATTAATATATACAATATTTATTGTACTAATAATCATATACCTCGTTCATTTTGGAATGACAAACTTTTTAACAAGGATAATGGATATACAATTATTTGTGGTGACATGAATGGACATCATCCGATTTGGGGTCCATTAAAGGCTAATTCGAGAGGCAATACTATTTTTGAAGAATACAGTAATTCATCATTCATATGTATAAATGATGGTAGGACTACAACCATACCAACATTTTGTCATCAACCAACCGCTATTGATCTGACTTTTGTGACGCCTAACCTATATTCACTATTAACATCTTGGGAAATAAATAAAGATGCACTAGGTAGCAATCATTTCCCAATTTCAATCAAATTTGACATAACTAGTATTTGTAATAGGCCTAATAGAATATTAAACAACAATGTAGGTGAAAGTAAAAAATTCAATTTAAGGAAGGCGGATTGGAGTAAATACAATAATTTAATAGAAAATAAAATTAATAGCATACTAATGCAAAATTGTAATATTAAAGTGTTGTATAATATCATTCTAGAAGCTGCAGATAAATCTATACCTAGATACAAAGTGTGTAATAATATAAACTCCAACTTTAGGCCTAATGCATGGTGGACAGATGAATGTCCCCATGCCGTAGCTCGCAGAAGACTGGCTTTAAGTAATTTTAAAAATAATATGTCCGCACTCAACTATCACAAATTTCAACTAGCTCAGGTAGCAGCTAGAGAAACAATACAAAATGCAAAACGGCTAGGCTGGGTTAAAATATGTAATGAGATAAGCAAACACAAATCTTCTCCACTCGCTTGGAGAATGATCAAAAAATTAAAGTGTAATCAATCTAACTGTAAAAATGGAAGCCTACTTAATGATAATGAACAGCTTTGTGAGAATTTTATGAAACAAATCACACCAGATTATGTTCCTAATAGAGAAGATTTGTTTCATATAGGCCTATGTGACTCTAATAACAGTACTTACCCTTTCCTAGAAGATGATTTTACATTCAAGGAATTAGAGTTAGCGATTTTGTCTAAAAAGAAAGATACCTCACCAGGTTTGGATGGCATCACATATAAAATGATAAAATACTTACCATCTAATGCACTACAATATCTCTTAAATGTTTTTAATAATATGTGGAATAATAAATCGGATATACCACAAATATGGAAACAATTCAGAGTGATAGGTATATTGAAGCCCTCAAAAGACAAAAATGATGAAGCATCATACAGGCCTATATCACTTATTCCGTGTATGGTTAAAGTTTTCAACACTATGATTAAGAATAGGCTTGAATGGTACATCGACAGGTCAAACATAATACCAGACACTCATTATGGTTTTCGAAGGAAAAGGGGTTGTAATGATTATATTGTAACATTATTAACCGATATTCACACAGCATTGTCTTTCAATGAGACACTTATTGCCACATCATTGGATATTACGAGTGCGTACGATAATGTCTCAATCCCAGTTTTGTGTAGTAAGATGTTAGAACTTGGTATTCCTAATAAAATTGTTAAATACTGTCATCAATGGCTATCTGATAGGGAAATAATCATGAGTCATTCTAGTTCAGTAATACCAAGACGCAATTATAAGGGCCTCCCTCAAGGCAGTGTTTTGAGTCCTATATTGTTCTCCATCTATATTGCTGAGGTTAATAATTTTATACAACAACCCACCAGATCTTTACAGAACGCTGATGACGTTTTAATATATTCGTCTGGTAATGGATTCCAGCAAACGCAAACTAATGTACAAAGAACAATTAATTGATTCACTTGAGAAATATTTTGGCCAATTGCACCTACATTTCAATGGTAATAAAAGTAAAGTAATTATTTTCACGAGAAAGAAAAATGTAAGCAATCTAAATCTGTTAGTGGAAGGATGTGTTATTCCTGTAGTGGATAATTTAAAAATTCTGGGAGTCACAATAGACAGCAAACTCACGCTAAGACCGCATATTGAAAATGTTAGTAAGTTATGTTTGAAAGATATTGATATAATTAAATTTATGGCCTGTGGTACAAAAGGAATTCACCCTGATTTGGCCCTACAGATATACAAAGGCATTATAAGGTCCAGATTAGATTATTGTTGTTTTGTATATAGTAATGTTCCCAAAAAAGACCTTCGTAAATTACATTTAATTCAGAATCTAGCTCTAAGAACCGCAATAGGAGCTATGAAAAGCACGCCAATTATTGCCTTACAAGCAGAATGTAAAATAGCCCCACTGGAAATGAGAAGAAATATGCTAACAGATAGATTGATATACAAGATTTGTACAGGAAAAAAATCATCCTACCTTCTATAAAATAATGTACTTGAAGTTGTTAACTTCCAACTTTACATACTGGAGGAATAAAAAGCTTCCACAAATTATAAAATCGGTAGATAGAATAAGCAAATACAATCCAAATTTTGATACCAATTTGGAATATAAAACCCAAAATGACTTTGAAAAACCTTTAGTTATGACCCATATAAACCTCACATGTATTTATTCAGTAGATTATAATAATAGTATAAGTAAAAAGGGAAATAATATGACAGTATTAAAACAACACTTTCTAAAAAATTATAAGTTAACCTCAAATGCAAGTAAACAACATCTTGAGACTAACAAGGAAAGTATTAAAATATTCACTGATGGGTCAAAGACCAAAGAAGGCGTAGGCGCTGCCTTCTACATACCCGATTTGAATACCAGTGTAAAGTTTAAGTTAAATAAATATGTATTGAATTATACGGCTGAACTAATCGCAATCATAAAGTCAATAGAGTATATAAACAATACTGCATATAATAGTATAGATATTTATACAGATTCTCAATCAGCGATCAGGGCAATTAAAAAAGCAAATCAAGGTTTTCCGGATACAGATAACATAATCCTCAGCCTTTTACATGAAATATTAGCTAAAGGCAAACATTTTGTGATCCACTGGGTTCCAGGACACTGTGGTATTTCGCAGAATGAATACGCAGACAAATTAGCAAAGGAGGCTATATTGGATGGAGATAACTTAGATAACATTAATATTCCATCAACAGACCATAAGAAAATAACTTGCAATGTAGTATTAGACCAATTCAAAGAACTTTTTAACGCAAGTACATCAGGTATATGGTATAGGTCCATAGAACAAATTCCTCCGAAACAATCATGGTTCAGAAATGTTAGGATTAAGAGACACGACATAATTAATATATGCAGACTGAGATTTGGTCATGCCAGAAACAATAGCCGACTACACTGGATGAAATTATATTTCACTCCCTTGTGTCTTAAATGTACATTAGGAGCAGAAGAGACATTAGATCACTTAATTCTAGGATGCCCAATGTACAGTTATGCTAGAGATCAAACGTTCATCAATATTAAGAAACAATTCAGTAATCGCCCTTATAATTTAATTGATGTACTACGTACAAACGATCTAGATATTTACAGCGAAATTATTAAATTCATTAATCTACTCAAATTAAAAATATAAGTTAGCAACACAAAAATATATACACCTCAGACATAATTGTTGCATCACCCAGGGTTCTTATAACCGTGGCCTACCTTTCGGTTTAGAAATGCCTGACAGGTCCCAGGCTAGAAGACACCCAAAACACCTATGCAAAAATTATCCTATAATAAAATCCATCTTAGAATTTTCCCAAATCCTTCTTTGAAACTAACCATAACACTTGTAGACATAAATGTTAACCCACTAACACAATAATCAAATAATTATATACAAATAAGATCGGCAACCACAATATTGTGATTATAAGTAATTCATTGTTTTAGAAAAGACTGTTAATATTAACATAGTCAGTGTACTTCGTGGCTTCATGGTCAGTCCAAAGCCGAAGAGAGAAAAAAAAAAAAAAAAAAAAACAACAATCAGCCATTTCAATTAAAAGATACACTCAAAATCGTACGTCTGTTAATGCTAAGATGTCGTTTTCAACTAAAAATATATTTTTACCGGTATAGAAATACTTACACAGAGAAATACCCTACCATTCCCATCATCAAGAAAACTATCTCACCACCTACTGTACTTATACGTAGAAATTCCAAACTCATTCGTTACGGTGTGTAGAAAGTGAAAAAAAACTGCTCATATATAACAATCGAGCATCTGCTACAGCTTCGCAGAAATAGCAAACGTCGAACAAGAGATTTGTATTTCGAGATATAATATTCATAGTAATATAGTAATATGGACGAAAAGTATATTGTATGTTTAGTAAAAATAAAATAAGTATTATTTAGAGAATATATAATTTATAAATAATATCTATAAATATGGTATATTAAATAATAAATAATAATAAAATTTAATAATAATAATAGTATTAAGTAATAATATAAATAATATACACAGGTAAGCTGTCCCCTACTCTTTGCGCTGTATCTCAAAAAGGGTTGAACGTAAATAAAATTACTACAGACAAAAGCTGAAGAGAATTTTCCATTCTACAATTTCTTTTGCCACCTTCAAAGTCATTAAGCGTAAGGGAAACGAGATATTAGCAAAAAACTGATTTTCGTGAAGTTTGACATTAAATATCTTAAGTCGCGTACACGTGATTATATGAGAATTTTGAGGTAAATTTTATACCATCAAAATAAAGACGTATGCAAATTTTTAGCTTATTATCTTTCATTCCGAGGTTGCATCCTTATTTTGCCTTATTTTACTGAGTTATTAATCTAACTTAAAATACTTTATACAGTTTTGTTTCCTAAATAATTATTTATGTAAATGTCGACGTTGTATAACATTATCACAAAAAAGAATTATTCGGTCACAGGACGGGAGGTGGGAGCTAAATTACATTGTATACATATACAATATAATTTGTATTAAAATTGATAGTGACATTTCCTCTATTAAGGAATTTGAACTCCTATGCACTAGTTCTGATCTCAAAATGTCATTAGTCAAAATGGTTTTAAAACACGAAATGATTTTCCTTTCACACATTTTATTTTAATTTTTACACATTTAAAATCCACCCTTAGACGGTGAAATAAATGTTATATCCGCACCAGCTAACTATATACAATGAGAGCATTCAATATATTTATCTGAAAAAATGTATCTGAAAAAATATTATCGTGTCATAACCTTTTCACACACTTACACTTAACATAGGATGTCAACGAATTTCTTCTTAGAATAATCCATAATTTTTTCGAGGACCACCAGGTTATGTGTGTATACAGTGCAAGTTGGATCTTATCTCCTAGACCATCATTAATATATTTGTATTAGGTTAACAATTTTTCATTCACCAAGTAATAAATTAACTCTTACGCTAACATTGGCAACAAAAAAAGTATATTAGCAAAATAATTGTTCTTTATTTTTCTTATGAATATCATGTTTACTTACACTTGTCAAAGCACAGTTAGTTCTAGTTAATAATATATTAATATTCAAATTGACTGCAAATCATTTCTAATTGCTGCAGTCGTAAAAGTCTGCCTCAGTGTAAAAATATACGAAGGTAGAGCCATCATTAAGTCTTACACACATCAGCTAAACCATATAATCCCAACCAGCGAGCAGTGGCTGCTCTACCGAGCATTAATATGAGTTTTACTGAATTGTTAGGTTGACGGATACTAGACTGTGGTTACGTATAATGACTTTTAGTTTTATCTATTTTTAAATGTATTAATTTTATATATATTTGAAACAAAGCGATTTTAAATTAACAGTATTTAAGTGATTAGGGAATCTAAAAGTTTTATTCCAACGTACAAAAATGTCACGTTCCATAGTGTCCATGTAATACAGATTATAATTAATTTTAAAATTGTTAGCCCTACGTTTTATTGCCGTACCAAACCAGGGACTTGTGATTCTCTAAAATGTAGCATATTCTCTGCGAACTCTTAGAATTTTTTTTTTAATTTGCCACTTTTTAATTACCTATAATAATGGCTGCTTTGATTAAGCAGTAAAACTTTGTAAGAATATGGGATCACGACATAATAAACTTAACAATTAAATCTCGTTGTCATACGATTTCTGCATCTAAAATTACTTTTAAAAACATTTATATAGTTTTAGATTTGTTCAACTTTACTCAACAGCATAGCTACCAGTTCTGTTATAACGTACAGAGTTCATAATGATAATTAACTGCTATTTAAATGCATTGCCAAAATGTCAATCATTTTCGTCTGAAAAGTGTTTATCCTGTCTGAGATAAAAAAGTTCAGCATCCAGTTAGTGGGAAAACAAAGGGAATACTTGTTGTTTTGAAACAGTTTCATTGTTTTAATTTACAAACATTAATACTAGAGTTTAAAGTGTAGTTATACACTATTGTTGTTTGCAGCGATATGCAAGTTGTTTCTGCATTCAAATGCCCTGTTGATAAAAATTAACTAGTTTTGTTGATGAATTATTTCATTTTTAGAGATGAAACATCTAGATCGTCGAGTAACAGATAGATTAATATTCAATAGAAACGCGTAATACAAGTAACGTGTAATTTTATATATAAAAGTAATTGGTTTGTTACATAACTTAACTAGTATGAAGATTACGTATCACTGCTTCGACGATAGTGAGAAGATAACTTTCATTATAAGTGACTTTATGAAATTATACTTGACTTTATTATTATTCAATGACGCTATCAGTAATACGATCTGAATGTCCTAGTTACGCTCTGTTTAAAAAGCGCAATGTACCTATAAATGAGGTAATTTTTATCATTCGCTACAACTCAAAAATGTTTTAGTACGAGTTATCTTATTTTCTCGCTTCTAAATTCGGCATTACCCATTCAGGATGTGTTTTATTTTCAAAACTTTGTTACGAAATATTTTTAAAATATTTATGTCTTTATGTATTGCATTAAAAGATTCAAAGTGTCTATGTATTCAAAATTCTATATGTACTCACTCATAATCATCCTTAGAGTCAGTGCTGTTTGCATGAACAAGACTGTTGGGTACGTTGGAATCCTTATTTTCGAAATAATTTCGTCTTTTTATGGCACAGATAATAAATTTCCAAAAACTCCCTCATAAGCAAACCTTGCTTGCACTTTAGTAAGATTCACTAAAGGGCCTTTGCTAACGAATAAATAAGGGCGTTGACCCCCTTGCTTGTTTAGACTGAGGTAGAAACCTTACTATAATAGGAGATAACACCTTACACCAATACAAGATTGCTCAGAAATATTGTCCCATTATCATTTATTTATATCAACAATAACGTTTATCTACACTAGGAGTACCAACTATCTATGATACTAATTTGGTTATTAGAAGATGTTGAACCCTGAATGTATCCTATTTAAATATTTCACTGAAACTATAAGTGCTCTTAAGCACGGGAAATTGTTAAATAGGGCTAGAATACCAGAAGTTCATATTTGAGTCTACATTAACACTACAGGAAATATCCATCACCGTTTAACACTCATTAACAAGCACCAGATTCGGGAGACATCAGGACACATCTCAGCTAGATCTGGTGATGCTAGCATTAATCTAGCAGGAGCACTGATGAGCGGCTTGTTTGTCTTGATCCCTACCTGACAGCTTTATTAATTACACTCAATGATATTGGGCCTGGGATTAGGGGCAATACTATGGATAAGTAATTTATTTTCCTCTTCAACAATTGTTATACTTTTTAGTGGTTCTTAATTTATAATCAAATAATATAGTAAGTAAAATATGGATTAGTTATAATTTCGTAAAAATATACTTCGTTTAAAAGTTAGATTATTATTCCAACAAAAAAATGGCATAATAGTAAGCAATTATAGCATATTATTTTTTGTTCTGTGATACAATAATTAGTTCACTTCGTTTAAATATGTGCAACCTGATTTCTTCCTATTGCACTTGTTTTATAAGTGACAGAATATTCAGGATATGTAACATTATGTGTGCTCCTGTATAGATCCGGTGAGCTCAGTCAATTATCTCAGTTATCTCACCTTAGGCAAAGGAGAGGTCTGATAAGGCTCTGTGCCAGTCTCTGCCGCCAAATTAGTATAGAACAACACTCAACCATGTCCTGGCTAGCAACCGCTAAAAATAATCATCTTCCGAGGTAGGCTTTGTGATGATCCTTCTTCAGAAGAACATCTATAGTAATAACTACTACCCATAACCTGACAAGGCGGCGACCTACTTAAGGAGAGAAGATATGACGATTTCCTACTGGAAGATTGTTGCAGAACTAGCCTACTCATCCTTAAGAATTCCTCCTTCTCACATGTTATAAATAATAATGCCTTTTATTTGGAGCGTCTCTCAGTACAAACTGCTTTACAGATCAACTAAAGTCAAAATTAACACTAAGAACTTATACTGAGGTTGCCTATTCTAAATCAATTCATAAATAAATTCAAAGCTACATTTTTAAGGTTAAAATACGCAACAGTCACTTACAACTAGTTAACATATACTCCTTAAATTTATATCTAAAACTAGACAGTGATTTTGTGCTCTTCAAGCTACCGGGTAGGTCATTGTACAATTTGGGCCAAAGTAGGAAAAGCTCCTCCTACCGACTTCCAGCCTCACTCTAGGGAAGTGAAGCTGGTTGTCCTGGCGACTGCTATGTTGCGAGACCTCCCGTCTTTGCACAAGTATTTCACAGAGATAAAGAGGTTTCCTTATGAGAATGGTAGGGCCTGGTGGATCATGCAGACTGTAATAATTATTCTGCATACCTGTTCCATACAAAAAATATGGTCAGTGTGTACCCTTTTCGGGACAGCCCTACAGGATTCATTCTTAAAAGCAAAATTGAGGACGTCTCTAGTGTATGGGACTCGGCCTGCGGTCACAGTATTTCATGCTCTCCGCATTAGTAAGGAAGCATTCAGTTATTATCCCAGTAAATGTACTAAAATCGATTTGTCTTCCCGTTTTTCAGAGAGCACGGTTTGGATACACTAGAGAAAATATAAGCGTAAAAGTAGGTTAATTGAGATGGATTGATTGAGGTGTGAATCTTTTGAATGTGGTTTTAATGTAAGATGAATGAATAAAATTTTAAATTTGTAAATTGACGCCTAATATCCCAAATAATTATATTGTTTACTGCATTTACACGATTTGATTTGACTAGATAGTGGATGAATACTGGTACTATAAATCACCAATAATGAACAGATTCGTACCTTTCAATTAATAAGTTATGAATAAAGTAGCCAAAACATTATATCTACGTTCATCCTGTCATTTATATCAACGGGTACACACTGTTTTCTTCTGTTATTAATATTACTTTCTTGTTTCCTCCTTAGTAATTTTATTGCCAAAAAACTGACCGGATATGAGCGTCTTGCCGTCAGACAGCAAAGGGTAATTGGACAATACTTCACTTTGACACCAACTACTTGTGTTCAATAAAACGAAAAAATTGTCAATCTCGGATTTAAAATAATTACGCTCAGCATTTCCTTCCTCTTTATTCAATTTTCAGGTCAAATGTATTTAGCATTACAGATGTGAACAAGAGTATGCTAATGGAACAAGAATAAACAATAAAAGTGTACTTGGTTAACATTTTTAAGATTTTTTTCTATTGATTGTAAACTGACAAAAATTTAGATCTCATAGTAGAGTGAGAATAGCCGTTTATGCAGTAACAAAAAATATTAGTAATGCAACATTTTTTCCTATGTTTAAAATTTTATTGTCACAATGATACGCGTGCAATTATAATTTTTAAATAATTGATGTATGTAATAACAAACAGTTTCATATTTTAAAACATTCGATGTACTTTGGTTTTTCACCTCCATTTCCAACAATAGTAAAGTTTAATTTCCAAACAGCATACACAATTTTAATAAAACTCATTTGTATGTGGATGTTTCTTCGATTGACAATATAAAGTTATCTAAAACATGTTACGTAAATTTACAGGTTTGCTCACTTATCTCGAAACCGAAAAAAATTAAATCATAAATAACATGGGACCAAAACTGTATTAAAAGTTACATTTTATGTTGAATCGATCATATCGATTCTCGCAACTCGTACATACCATATTTCTCATAAAATGTTTTATAAAGATTTTCCTCGTCGTGATTAATTAACAATGAACATATCACTTGCGATATAAAATCGTATATGGTACAATACGTATTAAATAATTTTTAATACTCGAAAATCTATCATTAAATGAAGAAAATGAACATTGTAACATGCTTCTCTCAATAATATCTCAGGAAGACAGAGAGTTACCATGGTTGTGTGGCGAGGTGAATCCGGCTGTTTATTAACGTCACACAGAGGTGTTAAGCAGAGACACATAGTTAATTATAACAAAACAAATCTTTTTGAAATATTATAATTATTTTAACTGTTGAAGATGTTGCGATTTTGATCACAACATCAACCTTAACAAATATTTGAATACAGTAGAACCCCTCATATTCGGCCTCGGTTTTACCGCACCTCGGTTTATCCGGCCTCTTCCCGGAAGCCAATATCGAAATTTATTTACCACGGCTTGCAGTCGCGCAGTTTGCACGCACTAGTCTCCCACGACTCGTGCGTTATTTTGGTGTATCTATTTGTTTACATTTTCCTGTGTTGTCCTCAGTTGAGCTAGTAGGTTTAACCTCTAAACAGTTCGTTGATTATTTCCAGTGCGGTTAGTACAGTACAGTACAATTGTTTTGTTTCGTCAAGTGTTGTGTACTGTAGGTTGGTTTATCCGGCCGAATCGTTATCCGGCCAGAGGCTCGGTCCCTTGGTGGTCGGATACGAGGGGTTCTACTGTAACGAATTTATTTATAATGATTAATAAATGTTTCAATGAATTATTACTGCAGACCCTGCTCACTATCTAGTTATCAATTATTACTGCAGACCCCTGCTCACTATCTAGTTATCAATTATTACTGCAGACCCCTGCTCACTATCTAGTTATCAATTATTACTGCAGACCCCCTGCTCTCTATCTAGTTGTCAATTATTTCTGCAGACCCCTGCTCACTATCTAGTTATCAATTATTACTGCAGACCCCTGCTTACTATCTAGTTATCAATTATACTGCAGACCCCTGCTCACTATCTAGTTATCAATTATTACTGCAGACCCCTGCTCACTATCTAGTTATCAATTATTACTGCAGACACCCTGGCTCTCTATATAGTTATCAATTATTACTGAAGACTCCTGCTCACTATCTAGTTATCAATTATTACTGCAGACCCCTGCTCACTCTCTAGTTATCAATTATTACTGCAGACCCCTGCTCACTATCTAGTTATCAATTATTACTGCAGACCCCTGCTTACTATCTAGTTATCAATTATACTGCAGACCCCTGCTCACTATCTAGTTATCAATTATTACTGCAGACCCCTGCTCACTATCTAGTTATCAATTATTACTGCAGACACCCTTGCTCTCTATATAGTTATCAATTATTACTGAAGACTCCTGCTCACTATCTAGTTATCAATTATTACTGCAGACCCCTGCTCACTCTCTAGTTATCAATTATTACTGCAGACCCCTGCTCACTATCTAGTTATCGATTATTACTGCAGACTCCTGCTCACTATCTAGTTATCAATTATTACTGCAGACCCCTGCTCACTATCTAGTTATCAATTATTACTGCAGACACCCTGGCTCTCTATATAGTTATCAATTATTACTGAAGACTCCTGCTCACTATCTAGTTATCAATTATTACTGCAGACCCCTGCTCACTCTCTAGTTATCAATTATTACTGCAGACCCCTGCTCACTATCTAGTTATCGATTATTACTGCAGACTCCTGCTCACTATCTAGTTATCAATTAAAACTTGTGCTCTGAATATAACATTTGACCTCTCCTTTAAATGGTACTACTGTATACCTAATTTAATAAACAAAACGTTCCCTTTCTATATGAAGGTACAACGCTTATTTTCAGATGGTTCAAAACCACTAAATGCAATTAAGTTGCAAACCAATCATTCAACCGGTTATTCCCGGAAATGATAAATTGAAACATATTCCCACCAAACCAATAACTATTGACCACTCTAATCAGTTTAGTGTTTCAGTGTTCATTGTGTATTACTGTGTATTATGCGGACACACGGTCAGCGTTATAGCGAAATGAAATTGTAAAATAACATTTAAATAACGATTCCAGCTATTCAACTTACCTATCTTAGTATCACTCCTTGGTGAGTGCTGCACAGTGTTAGAACCATAAATAGGGGCTTAACAGAAAATCTATGGATAGTAGTGGTAGGAAAAATGTGTAAACTTAATTCTGCATCCCCCTTGTCAAATAACTGTTATACAGTTCTGTCAAAATTATAAAATTTCCTTGTTCACGATTGTTTTCCTCAAATGGTTGATCTTCATTATAAAACACCTACGTCTCCCATTGCATATTGCATTTCAATCGTTTTATTATATTCACCATAAAAGAGCATCAAAATATTATCGCTTCCTTAATTTGTAATTAGTAAAAAGTTTCGAATATAGACAGCCGTATTCTAACAAACGTCAAAAAAAGTTGTCGGCGTTTTTAGTCATAATCATGATCACATTTCTTTATTAACATATTCTTCAAGAGCAGTAATAGTGTCACAACTTTAACAAATTACAGAGTAATGTCAATAATACATTTTTAAGGCTGCTTCCTTCAGGGTTTTCACAGTTTGTGGAAGAAGGTTTCTTATCTACCGATGTAGGATGGTTTTTCCTCAAAAAGTGATGTCCGATGTAGAGGTAGTATGTCATTTCCTGCATGACGTGTGTTATGTGTATGAAGGGTTTTCTATGTCTGTACCTGTAGTTGGTCAACATATAGTATCACTTCCCATATGTAAAGGGCAGTGATTGTCATAATTTTCAAGGTTCTAAATGCTTGTCGACAACTTTGTTGCTGTTGGAGTTCCGCTAAGGTTCGGATAGCCTTTTTTCTGCAAGATGAGTACTCTGTTGAGATTTCCTGCAGAGGATCCACCCCAAACAGCAAGTCCATATCTCATATGAGTTTCCACCAAAGCAGTAAAATGAAAATACTTTTACCTTCGGAGTTTAGTTAAAACAAATGAAAATATACATACACACCAGATGGTATTGAAACAAAAAATATCAATAAAAATATTGAGATATATGCAATTTCCCGGTTGTAAGCCTTTTGATTACAATTTTTGACCGAGGATTCAACTGTTTTTGCTGCTAATATGTTTACCTGGCACACTATGCATTTACTAAGTAAAATTATGAATAATCTTCTAAATAACTATTTTATTATGTCCCAGATTCTGTCATTCACCAATGGATTATAACTAATAGATTATTTACTTATTTGGTGTAAAATAGGTCCATTCAATAGGTCAGATGTTCAACAGGACGAATAGGACGGAATAGATTTGTGACGTTATTACTCCGTATTTTCTGTCAAATTTACACATAAAGTAGATTGTACCACTAAGCAAACCTAATGAAAAGGGATGATGTTAAGGAAAAATATTAAAAGTAACTAAGATGTAATTTTCAAGGAGTAAAACGCTAACTAGATTTATCAAAAAGATTTATTTAAATCTAAAAACGATTTTACAGTGTCATGGATTAAGTACAATATGACGAAAATATTCTAAGGTAAATGAGTACTTATCTAATCGATGAAATCTAATACTACTTAAAGAATAGTGATTATTCCTACCAATATTTGAAATTAATTATATTAGAATCTACTCACAATAAATTTAAAACAAATTTGAAATAATACATAATGTTTATACAGAAACGGTTGCTTGCATTAGACATGCTATTTTAATTACTATTACACAACTCCAGAGACAAAGATGGGATTTTTTCTTTCTTTAAAAACCAGTAGAGTGCAGCCCGGAGAGATTTTTCAAATAAGAATAGGTCTATCTATGCTCATCCCAAAGGAACGTAAGAACACCCATGTAAACTTTCAGTACAATAGATTCAATAGTTTATCCGTGAAAGCAAAACAAACCAACAAATCCACTTTCGCATTTATAATATTATTAGGATGTGTAATGTAGTATGCAAGTGTACTGCATCTGGTGTGTAAACCTGACTGCAAAATAAAGAATAATAAAGTCAGAAAAATATTCTGGCTCCTGAAAAGTCAGGCCGGTTGGATGGCTATTGAACCCGTCTCGTATTGCTGTCATGAGCTTATATTTTGAGCCTGGTTTTAATAAGGAAAGATTACATTGGATCTCATATTGTTAAAAGTAATATAAATGCACACCCTTATGAGCACACTTTTTTCAGTCAGTGGTAGCACTGTATACAATGCAGCACTTCATATAGCTAAGACACTCTCTCTACAGTTAATTTGGAGATAACGTACTGTAATAAAAATATGAATCGGTCTTACGAGATAGTTCTATTTTATTTTCTATTCAAAAACTAGGAAATATAAATTGAAATTTGGTCTTATTACTAATTTTGTTATTTAATATTACACTGAGAGTAAAAGTTTTATATTGTACCGTATCACGTTTCAAGATGGTGAACCGTTAAAATTGTAAAACCAAATAGCGTAAAATGTAATATGATTGTAAAGGTTTTAAAAGAATAATAATTAGTTTGAAACGTAATATAACCATTTCAATACTTAATTCATCTAAATTGGTCCGTAAATAATTTGCATTTAATTATTTTACGTTTTTATAGAACCTTAAGAGTTTAATTTTACATAAGGGCACTCCGAACTCCATTTAAACTCAATGTTAGCTATAATGTACATAACTTTTTTTCTACTTCAGATATTGTTTTAATTTTAGTTTTGTTTTAAAGATTAACTTTTTATCTAGTTTATAACACAAGATTATTTTTTTACAAGTGCATGGGAATTTTTTATTAAATTTACCTTAATAGTCTTTAAAATTTTCAAAAAATTGATTAAAAAATATTTTTTTATTTGGTACGTATAAATCATATTAATTTATCCTTGTGTTAGAAACTTTATTTAGCAGTTATAAAACTACAGTAAACATTTCAACAAGATATATTGAGTCGTTTCTGAGATATGTGTAGTGAAAGTTAAAAAAAGGTAACTTTTGGTAATTAAACAAAATAAGTTTTATAACAGTTTTAATGTACAATAATACCTATTTAATGGCCACCAGCATTGTATGAGGGGTTGTCTGGGGTTTCTAGCTCTGCATATTGGTCTTCCAAGTTTCTTTTAGCCACTGTTCTCTTGATTCTTATTTTCTTCTCGAGTTCATTCATCGCCTTGTCTGCTTCGTTGACTCGCTTTCGATCGAAGAATTCCATTGTTTTCACAAAATGTTTTCCAGCTTGAAGACCTAGATGTTCAAACACCTTTGCCTTGGAGACATATCCATTATTGAAAGTTAATACAGCTTCTGACACTCCAAAATTCAAAGTGGACAGTCCTACAAATGTTCTTTTCGGAATTCGTGACCATATCAAATTATTGAGTGATTCATTTGGGTTCTGCGACTTCCCTTTCAAAAATTTTTTTAGAAGAACAGGATCAGACAAAGACTTGAATATAGGCTTTATTTCAAGCATTATTGTTTCAGGTAGGTGAAAATGTTTTGAATGATCATATGTGAGACCCAAAACCATAGCTTTCTTGTACTTGCACCAAGTGTCGTCTCCGGATGGGCAGAGTTCGTGCGTTGGTTTGTTGTTGTTAGACATTATATGGTAGAAGGTAGCCCATACAGCTTTCTGCATGTCTTTCTCACTTGTTGTATTCCTTCTTATTGCTAATCCATAAAACAATTGAATCTTTTGAATTGCCAGGTCAGTGAGACGGTTTTTTCCGGATAATGGTTTCCCATCTGACAGTTTTCCTTTATTCGATGATTTCAGTTTCCGTAACCTAGTTCCCATGCGTTTTTGAATGTGACCAATGCATTCAAGTTTATTTATGTCACAATTCTCATAAGGTTTGCTATCAACTACTGACTTAGAAGCAGCAGAATCACCATCACCCAGGTAATCTGTGTATCGAACGTTGTACTTTTGGATGGAACGATGGAACAAGGTAATGGCACCGTCAAATTCCATACCCCCACTGGTCCCTTATATAATTTGCAGAACATGTATCAAGGTGTTCATTTTCATTTCTCAAAGGACACTGGCAGTATTTTGACATAACATGAAAGTCCAGTACTTTACCTGTGTCGACGGATGTGAGAGTCATAACACCATTCCCACCACCACGTCCCATCTAGGGCGACACACAGATCTCGATTCTGATTTACTTCAACAGTTTCTACAACTGAACAAGCCATTGACTCTTCACATAAAGTTGTACATGCTTCTCCAATAGCATTCTGATGTGAAGTAAACAGTGTGGGCGGAGGGGGAAGATTTAGAATTCCACAAAGGCTCTGTGCCGCCATGTAACCTTTACCGATTATTCGCAAGCCGTAAACCAGGCGCAAGTTAATATCATAAAATGTTATAGGCTTAGGTGTATCACCTGACTTAGGCCTACTTACTACTGAAATCTTCTTACTATTAGTAAAAGATGTGTCAGATTGTTTACAATTTGTACAAAATAATCTAAATTTGGTGGCTAGCCCTACTATGTTTGTTTTGGTTATTTTTAGGCTATGGTGGCAAAATCTACATACTGCCAAAGCAGTGAGGGCATCAGATAGTTCATTTATGTCCACTATTTCATACTCCAATTTAACAGTATTCTTCCGATAATATTCAAAGTTCTTACCTAGCTTCAACCTAGACGAAGAAATAGGTGGAAGCCTAGGCCTACTTTGTTCATTATTCTCAACAACTAAGCTTTCTTTAGGTTTAGGCTTTCCAACGTTTTTCCTCTTCTTGTAACAACTTCTAAAAGATCCCACCTTTGTATTATTACCCATTATAATAGCTAATAAGATATATTATAATATAACACTTCACATGAAACAGTTATACTTGTTGTATCTATACTTGTTGTACTTCACTTTTCACTAAATGCAAAGAAATGAAGGCAATAATATTGTTTAGAGCAGAAAGCTGAGTTCACTAATAAAAACAACAGCTTGTAATAGACAGAATAGCCAACCTGGAAAGTAAAATATATCTCAGAAATAAGTAGAAGCATTGTGTATAGTGATGAAAACTTATGATGTCGTGTGAGAACTAGATTTTTTGTTTCCATAATAGCGTACGTCACCATATATAATCAAATTTTTCAAAATGAAATAAAACAGCTACCTATATGTATTGTATATCATTTTAAAGGTAATATTTCAAAGAATAAGAATCAATAAAAATCTAAAAACTTTCAAAAAATTCATATTTTCCATTTCACAGTACAAGAAGTGTATATTTACTGATTGATTACTTCGCGGTTGGTTTAACTCAATTAGTCAATAATTTGTTGTTTTATTTGTAATTCCTGACGAAAAATACACACTTTGGGGGGGGGAGATAAAAGAATGGAATTGAAATATGTGCGGTATAATAGCAATGTTTGATTCAGTTATTAAAGAGATATTAAATATCTATTTACAACTGTGAAACGATTTGGGAATTATTCTTTTTACCTGTCGACGCTTTTAAATTATGAGTGCTTTTTTATATGGTGTCTTAGGCACAAGTGAGCTCAGTGAGTTGTAAAATATGTACAAAATATATGCAAGGAAATTTAGTAATACTTGTATTGATAAGAGCTCTAAGGTTGCGGATTTAAGATAAGTTCATTTATGTATTTAACAATAGCTTCTACAACGACAAATTAGCTGAGTTTTAGCGGACTGCCCTTCACCAGTTCACAAGGAAATGAATTATCCAGACGACCTAAAGAGTCACCTGAAGATGGGACTTTGGTTACGTATAAATACAGTGACAATTACAAAATTTTGATTTTTTTGATATAGTATGGTAATATATTATTCGATCATATACCTGTTGACTCGAAAAATAGCCTAAATGGTGTAAGCCTTGGTGTATCGTTTGCTAAGTATTGTTCAACATTTTAATAACATATCAAAGTCTACGATTATTTCAAGACAACAAAGATTCTAAGATTCCTTTTACGTAAAAACCGATAGTGTAATATTTTTAGTCTGTTATAATGGTTACTTGTAATAATTCTAAAATAAATACAACTCCAAACTTTCATAAGGAGTGAGCAGAACAATAAATTTTGAAGTTAAACTAAGTTGTATGATTTGTGCACTGTCTCAGATAAGGAGCTGTGGAAATTTATTACCTTTCAGCATCAGCTTCTATAACCTCTAAAGTTTCATAATAATATACTGTTTCTTTTACTGTTTCACTTTTGAGATTTCATCTTTGGAAACCCATAAATAAAAATGTATTGACGAATAAACCCCTATGAAGATAGGGGTTATTTATTAAACTGTAACAGTATGTCAACATTAAATTATATGCTCTAATAAAATTTGAATGTAAAAAAGTGAGAACCTTTCCAATACTGTTTTTTAGAATACTTAATATTGAATTGTTAAAGTTTAATTGAATGGAGTATCAACAATTATCCATGTTGTAAACTGTCTGATTGCATTTTAATTCAATATAAATTCCATTACATTTTCATATGTGTAAAGATACATTTCTTTTGAAATGTATGTATGTTTATAAACAAAAACAGTTTTTAAATATTAAAAATTATATTTTAAGCTTTCTGAAAATGGTTTGATTGTCATAAACGTTTTATTAAAATAGGTAAAGATTTTTATTAAATCTTTGTCACGAGTATTGCCAGTTATTTTGAAAATCATTACTTTTTTTGAAAATAATCGAGTACGAAATTACTCGTAATTGATTTTTGCTTACAGTCCGGAAACGATCTTACTCCATTAACACGATATCAATTACGTGTTACTTGTTCGGTGGTTCTCCGAGGTTCTGCGATTAGAGTCAATTTTGAATATCCTACTGAACAATTCAAAGCATTTAAATATACCGAAACTTTCTACCGTTGTTTCCATGGATATAAGAAATTTCGATGTGTACTTCTGTAGGGGACATATCAGCTGTTTCTTTAGAGTCCATAAGTTATCCTACGCAAGTGACGTTCTTTTATAATTTTTATATACACAACCACGAGATTTATTTGTACTTAGTCTTGTAGCCAAACATTTACTAGTGTAAGCCATCAGCTTTGAATTTCGTAAAAGTGATGAAAACTTTCTTCCATAAATGTATCTGATCGTCAGCAAAAGTTATCTTCTCAGCGCACCCTAGTCTCACATGCTCTAGGGTTTTGGGGTTTGTATTAATTACGCAGTACTACACACCTTGCATCAACAATAATACTTTTTCAAAAGTGTCTTTTGTGTTGTAACTCTCTTTAATCCAAATAAGAGATTTTAATCTGTCAATTGTTACAGTAAATTGTGTCTTAAAAAAGTGTTAATTTACAAAAAGATATTAATAATTGATGTCTTATTATTAAAAGTCCAAAATAAAGTGTTTTATAACTACGTGGTCCCTTACATTTACTAATAAACGAACATCTAAATATAAAAATTAAATTAATTTCCAAATCTCAATATCTTCTGTTCATTTACTGCACACTTTATTATTGAAATGAATACGTATTATATTTATAGCTTTGAAAATGTATTAGCTAATGCATCACATAAGTATGTTAGAGGTATACATTGAATTTTAAAACACCTAAGGCAGTAATTTCGGGTGTAAAACTGACGTCAAATTTCTAGCTTCTCCGTCAGTTGTTGGAAACTGAGTAAAGAACCTTACATTGTAATTAGTAAACGGTTCTGTAACTTCGGTAGTTGATTCAATATTACTCTGATAACGTTAAGGAATTTTTTTTTTTCTGGAATATCATTTTAGACAGGTTTTCTTCCACATACGAAACATTTTCGTATAAATATATCTTAATTACAAAGATATAAATTATTTTTAATATTACCTATTTGGTATGAAATTAGTCAGTAGAATATAATGCAAATTAAATTCTTTTCACACTATTGCATCTAATAGCTAGCAGCCTTCACATTGAATAGGCATTGTAGATAAAATTATTGACAGAGGTATTTCTTAATTTAGTTTCAAAGAGAAAAGGGCAAAAAGTCTGCTGGAGACATTATACACATTAATGCTCTGATCAGTGATGGTCTTATGGTTTCACGTTCTAAGTCACTTTCATTGTAATTTTACTACATTAAAAACTTCATTTAGGTGCTTGTGTTTAAATCTTTATTCCGCTATAATTTGTCTATGGAAACTTGGATCTGTGTAGTCCATTTTTAGTAAAGATTTAGAGGTTCAACGTTCAGCTTAACTTTTATGGTAGGCGATATATTTATGTTAGAGATGTAGCCTCTAAAAGTGTTTTATAATAATAACATAATATTAATAAACTTTTATCACTTTTAAGCTTTTATTTTTCGTACGATGTACATTTCGGAATCATTGATTCCATCTTCAGGTACAAGTATTTGTACCTGAAGATGGAATCAATGATTCCGAAATGTACATCGTACGAAAAATAAAAGCTTAAAAGTGATAAAAGTTTATTAATATTATGTTATGATATATTTATGTTAGGGTATCCTTCAAGGTCCTGAATGTTTGTCATTAATTGTAGTCCTGCCTGTTCTGTTTACTTATCTATCCTGGCTCTGGTGAGTTCCTACCCTTATCGTCCTAAGCCGAGATAGAATCCAACGCTCACGGTTATAACTTCTGTAGTTTTATGGGAATAATCCCCAGCATCTTCCCTGTCACAATATATGCATTTTTATTTCGAAGTAACTCGGTCTATACACCGTACTGGATGGTGTATATTGACATTATAATTATAATTCCCTTACTTTTAATTAATTGGAAATTGACACACTACACTATACTTTATTAGTTAATACTTAGTAACTCAAATTTAGCAGAGAAGAACAATTTCAGACTCCTAAATAGTAATAAATGAGAAATTATCACAAGGAACTTATTACATTCTTGTCATTAGTTACCTGTTATGTAATAGGCTTTGCTGAGTTTTTATTTCAAATTTGAACTCTATAGCTTACTTCATTTTGATATATCCTGTGGACATATAAAAATTTCTGGCATTCTGGGAGTGCCGATGGCTGAGCGGTCTCAGTTAGAGATAGCGCGGGTTCGAATCCTGTCTGTGATCGTTGCACTTTTTATCAGTACCATAGACCTTGTACTGTATCGACTCTCCCCCTTATTCTGTTTGATAAGATCCTCGCACAGGCCAGTGGCCCATGAGGACGGGCAGAGTAATGCTTAAAAGTAGATCGGCTTCTCCTTTTTTTTATTGACTCAGTCATACCTGAAAAAATGTTTACATCCAAGGTGATGAAGGAGAAATCGAGTGAGCTTACTAAAGTGGTAGGCTTCTATGACTCTCAGCTTAATTCCATAGTTGGACAGCTCCATCATACAATTTGTCTGTGTAGAAATCTTGTGCAATATTTTATGGCGGTACTAAAATAAACTTCTGCTAAGCAAGCGAGTGTACTACAACGTAATTTTGATGTTATATATTGCCAGTAGCTTTTAACATTGTTCGAAATATATTATAACTTATTTTCCTCTATGAATAAAAGTGTCATTAAAATCTCAAATGATAGTTCACAGTTTGTTGTCATATTTATTAACTAATATATTTTATCGTTACTGTCATGGTTATATATAAAAGCAAAAAACATTCGCTAACACTCAGGCAAATACTTTAGATTGCCATGTAGCCTACTAATATCAAACACAGTAACGCAGCTATGGTTGGAAGCTAATTCTATGCGATTGTTGAGTGCATCTCTAGTTCACCTTCCTCTTACGTGTAGCAAATAAAATTAACCGTCTTCCACACAAGTAAATCTTACGTGCAACCAAATCTTCCAAACATTAGACAGCTATGGTGAGAAGGAGTGAATCAGTGAAAAACGCTGTAAAATTTAAGTTTCAAAACGATGCGGGTGTTTGTTTTAACCTTTTTCACGTTTTCGTCACCGTTTATTTTTGGATCCCTTTGTACAAACATGACTCCAGATTTCAGGTCTCTAATTTTAGATAATTCACGAAAGAGGAAGGTGAACTTCAGATAAATTTTAACATGAACATTAAAACAGACCTTCCCACCATACCTGTGTTATGTGTAGTACAGTCGGAAGCTCAACTGTGCTTTGAGATCGATGCACTAAATTATGCAACTGATGAGACTACGAAAATACCTATTCTCGTATATTGCAATAGTCTTTTCGTTAGAGTGTCTCTCATGAGGAAACGATGCTGGGAGTTCATTTCGATCTTTTTCATTCATTATCGACGACTGTAATTGGATCCCTTCAGGCGAACACGACTCGATTTAAGAAGTCTGCAACAGCATCAGATATTAGACAGTGCATTCATAGAATCAGCCCTTCCCACTATGTCTGCGTTATGGAAGACTGAGGTAGGTTGTTTTAGATCGTGTCAACCAACATTGCAGTGCTCTCAGTTGTACATCTGAAAAGACATAAGGATACAAGGTGCATTATGAAAATAATGAACATTTTTAGGAAAACATTTATTTATTCATTGATTGATTATTGATACAAATAGTGAATATTCTTTACGATTGTCTACTAATGCATCAATACACCTGCGTGACAATTATGCCACACTTGGAAAGCATCCTGGAACTCCTCGACTGGATTGCCTCTCAGAAGCCTTATAACTTCTGCTCAGATTTTTCCCACCGACTCCCTGTGCTTTCCACTCAGCTCTCTCTTCATTCGGTGGTAAAACAAATCAGAAGGAGCTGTGGCACTATGTCTTGTTCTGGGTAGGGTAGTTGGTAACGGCGAAGGTCGTGTTTCTGGGGAAATTTCTGTGGTGGAGCTTGAAGATGACTTTAATATGAAGCCTGATGCGAGTGATCCAGCGTTTCAGTCTCGAGCACCTCGAGATAAAAGGCTGCGTTGACAGTTTTTTCTTGCGATAAAAAACTCAAAATACACGAATCCTGGAACGTCATAGAAGACGCATTCTTTTGATACGAGACTTGCTCATGTGCAGGTTTTTTGTTTTCGAGAGGATTAGTGTGCTATTCGGAGCTCTGCCTTTTGGATTCTGGATCTAAATATGTACTGATGCTTTTGTATAACACAAATTGCTAAAGAATATGTGTGCTGCGGGTATTCAGCACACTCGGCAGGGCGCCCTCTCAATTTAGATGTTTAGCTGACGCATTATTTCCCCGAAACTACTTATTTTACTTCGTTATGAAACAGAAATTTCATTATTATCAGTTAAAAAGAGGAATTTAAATATTTAAATGTAGTAATAGAATCGAATTAGACATTCCTTGTACTGTATAATTTAAAGTGGCCCGTTATTATATCTTGTACTGCGAAAGAGAGCTTTGGCGTGAATTTATGTAAACTAACAGAATGAGTAAAAACTTCAAGAACATATCATAATTTTTTGGCACTGATTTTTTATTATTAAATTATACCAGTTAAACAAAAATGAGTTACTCTTGCTATATCTTAAATAAAAAGCATCGTCTAATGTAAACTCATTACGAATATCTTACTTACTAGAAATTCCAGAAAGATTGCTCGAAAACGCAAGTAAGAAAATGTTTCTCATTAACAGTTATATATGTTTTTTGATGAGACTACGTGAAAACTTCCAATAAATGTTAGTGCCCGATTGGTATGAAATATTGTAAACTGATTCTCCCTTTAATATTTGGGTACTAAGAGGATTATAAATAGCACCAATCACAAATTAATAGCTTTTACACAAAACATAACAATGAAGCGTATTAAACTATATTTATTTAATTAGTACTTGTTAGCACTACATATGAAATATTTTGGTCTTTTGTGCTGTAAATAATACTTGCTAAACTAGGATATAAACTGCTTTTAGTAACGAAAAATAGTGAGTAAATTAATGACTAATATTTAATTAAAGTAAGTCAACCTTGTATGTCCCGTTCCTGCTTATGGCCATCACATCGTGTTACTGGTGATACTTCCGCAACTAACTGTGAGTTGAGCGAAGTTTGAAACATGCAGCGACATAACACTTTATAATTGTTTAAAAATATTAAACTATAAATGCCATTTTGTTTCCATGGATATAAAATAATATTTTGTGTAAACTGCTGCTTACGTTTCACCTGTCCCTTATATTGCTGACGTCACGGGCTACTACCAAAACTAAACAGAGTGTTTTTTTTAACATGATTGCCCTAACAAGTACATTTTTAATATGACAAACTTGTGAATAAACCATTAAAATGTTTTTTAAAGAGACAGTTCCACGTCTAAACTTATGATATGAGTGCTACATTATTAGTTTTTAGATACAATATCCAGGGACACTATTCCAAATGACATTTTATACTATTGATAAATAGTCTGCAGTAGTGTAGTTTTGAATTTGTAAAAAATAATATAACAAATAACATAACAATAATGCATCACTAATTATATTTAAGTTTTCATTATAAATCCATACTTTTAGATTTTTAATATACACTCTAACCCTATAGGACATATTTAAATAAATAAATAAATATATATATATATATATATACATTACTTAAATGCAAAAAAGTCTGCGTATTTGAATTTTTAAGTATTCCCTCTAAATGTTTCTTGAAACTAGCTTTAAAATTAGAAATTAAGTATCTTTCAGTGTAATAGAACGAAATGTATTCCAGTGTTTAGTATTTCAATAAATAAATATTATATGTCGTACTAGGATTAAATAGTAATGTCAAATACTATTTATACTAGTGTTGATGGCAGCAATAACATATTAAGCCAATTTTCATATTTTGCAATTTTATCAAGTATTTATGTTTAGCTTGTTAAACCTTTCCCAAAACGTATTTAATAGGAGAGTTTCTAAATAGGCAACAAAGTCACATTGTGAGATAATTCTGTCCGTCGATTTATCATTATGTGATAGCAATTAATTCCTTATAAATTAATAAAATTTTAGTGGCTCAGAAATAAACATAATACGTCAGAGTAGAATTTGGACAGCGGAGAGATAAGCGTAAGCACCTCAGGTAACTAAGGCTCATTGTGAGAGAATCCTACTCACTGTTTTATCATTATATGATAGTGATGAATTCCTTACAGAGCTTTTATAAAGTGGAAGCTCATAAATGATTATATTGAAAATTATAATTTAATACCATATAGTTTAGGTATTACATGTTGTAATGTAATAAGCTAACTTAATCTAATTATTAATAAAGTAAAATACATTATATTAATAATTAAACGATTAAATAATCCAATTAGACATCCTCTAATGTTGGTTCCATTATTTTTATAGAAGAAATCAAGGAACAAGACAAGATACATTTTTAGATATAATTTATATTTTAATGGGTTAAAAATCAAATTATATATTATTAAAATTTTATTACAGAAGATGGAAATGAAATTTAAGTAAAAAGTTTTATTACTGCATTATTTTACTTTGCCATGGCTTATCTCTTGTATTGTCGATGCGTGCTCTGGTGAATATTTACGTAACTAACGGAATGAGTTAGGAGTTGTAGACTATATACTTCTTTAAAACTATCTGAAACCGTATTTTAATTTTTTTGGTTTCAAACATTAAACGTGTTGTAATTTTGTATTACTAATGTTAGTCAGGTAACGTAAGCTAATTTGAACTAAACTTAATATTTATCCTAACAAAAATGTCCAAAACGTTGCTCGAAGACGTACGTTAGAACATTCTTCTCATAAAATATTAAATATTTGTCTATGGAAAACAGTTCCAAAACTGTTGTGACGCTTAGATCTGCAAAATAGTTATAGATTTAATATTTTTAAAGCTATGATTGATAATAGTGATGACATAGATAAAGACAAGAACTATTCACGCTCAGAATGTTCAGACAGTTCAGACTCAGAAGATCAAAGAAGATTAAAAATCAAGAAAAACAAGAGCCCACATAAAGTTTACATGAATAAAGGACTACCGACTGGTCAAGCATCCACCTCGACTTTTAGGGTTGATTCTTCTGAAAAAGAGGCCCGGATTGCGGCTCCTGCTGCCCCAGCGACCTCCTATGGCCTGATGGAGACCTCCGATGGCCCATTGGAGACCATCCACGGCCTGCCGACGACATCTCGACCCAGCAACGCCGTGCCACCCGGGACAAGAGAACAGGGCCCGGGTGAAGTCGGGATTACCCCCGATAGCTGCCAAGGTGTGGCGACCAAGTGCCAGGGGAACCCACGCCGGTCGGAATCCCATAAATGCCTTTCCAAAGGCCACCTGACACCACCGGGGACTTCTGCTCCAGTTGCCCAGCTGATAGATCCAGCTACTTCTAAGGCCAACTCTGGAACTTCATGCCGTCCCGCCGCGGGTCTGCGGAAACGATAAGCGGCTCCAGCTTCGACTCTTCCGCCGAAAACCAGACGGACAGACACCAACGCAAACGAGACATGGACGTCGAGCGCGGGCCACGCATTCCTCCCATCATCATGGATGTCCCCAAAGGATGGGCCAGCCATGCTATTACCATCAAACAGCTGGTTGGGGGCGACCTGGAGGCAATCTGCACCGCTCGGACGCTACGGCTGAAGACGAGCACCGTGGCCCACTTTCGGCAACTACAAAGGTACTTACAGGAACAGGGGCTGAAATTCCACACTTTCGCCATGATCACTGAGCGCTTCCTCAAGGTGGTGATCAAAGGTCTCCCAGCCACCCTATCGCCGAAAGAGGTCGTGGAGGCTTTCCCGGAGATGGCTATGGCATCGTGGAGGCCAAGCTCCTGACAACAAGACGTGGACAACCGACCAGCCTGTGGCTCATCACCCTCCATGGAGGTGATGGGCTCCGGCCTCCTACTGATGTCTACACAGCCCGGACTCTGTTCTTTTGCAGGCTGGGGGTCAGGAAGTACACCGGGCCTAGTAGACCAGTCCAATGCCACCGACGCCAGGGGTTGAGGCATGGCTCCAGCCACTGCTACCGCAAGCTCCGCTGCGTACGATGCGGTGATAATCATCCGTCCAGTCTCTGCCCGAAGGAAGCTTCAACCCCGGCCAGATGCTGCAATTGTGGAGAGGCCCACTCTGCCAACTACCGCGGGTGTGTCACCTTCAAAAACGAGAAGCAGCTCTCGTATGCTGCCGTTGCCAGGAGGGTTCAGAGACCTGTACCTTCCATGATTGAGCCTCATAAGCCTCGAGAAGCTCCTGCTCCTGCACCTCATGCCACCGTAGATGACACCGCGGAGTCCTCCACTGAAAACCGGGAGGAAGACGACTTCGAGATAGTAAGGCGTCGCCGTCATCGCCCAGCTTGGAAGCCAGAAAATCGGGGGGCTCGTTCTCGTTCAACTCCGAAGACCTCAACCTCCGAGACACGTCAACCCCCTGCCGCTCATCAACTAGAGAACCTATCAATCGAGGACACTCCGGCCCTTCCAGACCAACACTACCCAGGCCCACACCGAGATGTCGTGCTGAGCCACCTTAGCCTGCTTCCAGCCCTGAACTAAAAGCCCAGCCGCCCACACAAAATACCACGCCGACTTCTCACCCAGCTTCTATTCTGCCTCAGGATCTCAAGGTAAGACTAAATCAGATTCTTTCTCAGCTTACCAACATAGTGGCGTTGAGTCACGCCTCATGGACATGTTTTCCGCCACCGTCCATGGGTAAGTGGAGAGTTGTCAGCTGGAACGCCGACGGGCTGGCAAGCAAGCGGCTGGAACTCGGTCAGCTACTAACTGAAAAGGGATGTGGACGTCGCTCTTCTACAGGAAACTCACTTTAGGGCGACGGATCGCTTCAATATCCCCAATTACCAGATATACCGCACCGATAGGCAGCTGCATCGGCGAGTGACCCATCGTCTCCTGGCAGCAGTCCCTGCCCCAGGAGCTGAGATCACCCGGATTGCCATCTACTACAGCGGAGCCGAACTGGAGATTGCCTCCGTCTACAATCCACCTAGAAACACTCTGCAAACTCGCTACCTTGATGTCCTGCTGCGTCCTGGTTCCCCTGCACTTGTTGCTGGGGACCTCAATGCAAAGCATCTGGACTGGGGATGCCGGAACATCAACTCCAACGGCAGAAGTCTCCACCGTCTCCTGGACAACCGACTCCACATCCAACTACTGACACCTGAGGAGCCCACGCACTACAATCACAATGGACGGCACCTCCGGGACATACTGGACATCGGTCTAGCTGGCTCGCTGGACGGACACATCGAGGTGTTTGCAGTGTCTGATCACTCGTCAGACCACGTGCTAGTTGTCTTCGACCTCTCGGACGAAGGAGCGCCATCATATCCTCCTACTCGTCCCACCAAGATCAACTGGTACCACTTTGCAAACCACCTCGCAAAGACAGACATCGGCCACCACCAACTCCTGCCGAGTCACCGCACCAGCTAGACCGACAAGTACAGAACTTGACTTCCATCCTACAAGAAGCTATGACGGCCTCGTCATCTCTTCTGTCACGGACTGACATCACTCCACCTCTACCCGAGGAGTTGAGAGAGGAGATTCGCCTTCGTCGCAGACTGCGAAGGGAGTATCAGCAGTCCCGATATCCCCACGCCAAGCAGACAAGCAGACCTTCAACCGCTAGGCCAGGAAGTGGTCTCGTCTCCTGGCTGAACACAGAGCGGCTGCGTGGGATGACTTTGTGGAACATCAAGCTGACGGTGGTGTCGGCGGCATCTGGAAAATCTCCAAGGCACTTCGAGGGGAGAAGAAGACCACCCGACCACTTCATAGACAGCGTGGTATTGTCTACTCCCCTGGAAATCGAGCAGAGGCCTTCGCCGACACCATGGAAAACCAATTCTCCCCACACGCGGATGTCTACGACGAGGACACGTGCGAAATGATTGAAAACTTACAGGAGAAAATACCAACCTGACGAAAAACGACCTACTGCCCACTGTGACTACACTTGAAATGCAATAAGGACCACATTCGCCGCCTTCGTCCGATGAAGGCCCCTGGCCCGGACTCCTTAGGAACTCCTTAGGATCAGTCCTCGACCCGATCCTGTACCTGTGGTACACAAACGACTTTCCGGTCGCTCCGAGAGTGCAGCTCCCTTAACTGCGTCTTCCCATGGATGACTGATGACATCGACCTAAAACTTCGACTGCACCACGACACTTCACCCCACTGACAGGTAGCGAAAGCTACTAGGGCTTTGACCCTCGAGACACAAGGCAAAAGCCTAACCGGCAGAGGCCTTGAAAGATTTGGGGGATCCACCCCCCACAGTCAACAGCGACTTGACTTGACTTGACCACTATGGATTATGAATATGTCTTATGGA
Source organism: Homalodisca vitripennis (assembly GCF_021130785.1). Classification (NCBI taxonomy): domain Eukaryota; kingdom Metazoa; phylum Arthropoda; class Insecta; order Hemiptera; family Cicadellidae; genus Homalodisca; species Homalodisca vitripennis. The sequence goes on along the minus strand of NW_025776618.1, from coordinate 135,247 downwards.
ATATTAAAGAGATTCTCCCTGCACACTTTGGGTACAGAGAGGATTAAAATAAGATAAAAACAAAAACTAGGAAGGTTATTTTATTTATTAGGTCAATCCCTAAGAAGGCAATATTGAGTTTGATTATAGTGCATATCACTGCATAAGGTTTGGCTGATTATTTGCAAACCTTTACACATTGATCTTAGTGTAAACAATGAATGAAAAGAGAAAATTTCCCAGGAGATAAAATTTTGACCAAACTGAGTACAAAAAATGATTTATCAATGTTTTGATAAGGTGATTTTCATAAACAACTAGTGGATACTTTAATTTTAGAAATGTATGTATTGGCTAAAAAATCTTAGCTATTTTAACAGTCATCTCGTTAATCCTAACAATTACCAGAATTAAACAATTTAACAACCTATAAATTTTAAAATTTTAAACATCTGTAAATACAGTATCTGGCAGAGATTGTAGTTATAACATTTAGATGTATGTGTTCTCATGGATATGTGCATGAGCTTACACAGTATATCATATAATCTGGTATTACAGCAACTCAGCTATGCGTGGGTATGACAGAAGAACTTATATTGTAATATGTTAAGGTTTGTCAACGCACGTGTGATGCTGTTGAAGTACAGTGAATTTAAAATCATATTCAGATTACAAGTTATACAGTTTGTAGTTAAAGGCCACAATAATAAAAACTTGAAATAGAAATCGTACTTCAGCGTTTCAGTTTGTGCATATGTTTTCCTTTTTTTGAACCTATAAGCCAATCCCCTTTTAAGCCTTATTCTGCCCGTCCTCATAGGCCACTGCACTGTGCGAGGATCATATCAAACAGAATAAGGGAGAGAGTCAGAACAGTATAAGGTCGATGGTACTGATAGAAAGTGCAACGGTCGCCGACAGGATTAGAACCTGCCCTGCCCCTAACTCAGACTAAAAGTTTAACTTCTATTTGTAAGCTTAAATGAAAGATTATAATACATTATTTCAAAAAACTAAATTTTAAATTTATGTTATAATTTTCAACGCTTAATAATAAGTGTACGATTCAATTTACGGGACTATCAGAAAAATATTTTATTTTACGGACTTTATTTATTCAAACGTTAAAATAGCCTAAGATTTGTTATTGCTGTACTTGTTAATTGTTTTATAACAGAACATTGTATTTATCATGGAAGATGATCAGTTATTATTAATAATTCCTCTAAACAAAGATCCACTGTACTAACAAAAATTAAACGAAGCAACTTTACTTATAATTATTTAATACATGTTCTGAAACATTCTCAAGAACGGTTTATTATATTTTGCCATGAAACATTTATTTGACAAAAAAATTTTTATTCTTAGTAGAAATTGTAATATTTAAATATGAATGAGTAATATAATAAGTTTTTTATACCACTGTATCACTTCCTTTTCGTTTCTCTTTGAATTGGATGAGTGCTATGGTTGTAATCTCAGCAACTAATTGAATAAATTAAAAGATACAGACCATATCTTTCTTCAAATCTGCACAGTACCGTTTTTAAACTTGTTGAATGTAATTATTAAATGTAATTAAATTACGATCTTTAATCCTAAGTCAACCAGCATTCACTAATTTTAATATTTTAAATATTCACCACATTTCAAAATGCCAGAAAGATGACTCTTAGACACGTTTAAGAAAATAAATCTTTAATTAATCTTTACACTTATTATCAAATATTTATGAAGGGATCTTAAATTATTTGTAATGTTTTTAGAAACACATTATAAAATTATGATATCTGTATATTTAAAGTATTAAAGGATTAGTAACCCAAAGTTACAGATTTTGTTTTTTTTATTTTTGTACACAAAGCATACTAACGTTAATATTTGATCATAACGAAATAAATAAATAAATTCTAAAATCCTTAAAAGATTAAAATTATGATATTTGTAAACGCGATATACTTCAATTAAACTGTTTTACTCTTGTTTACTATAATATTAATACATCTCTAAGACTAGCATGTAAAACTACTTTAGGCAAGAAGAATAGTTACAGCCAAAACTATCATTTACAAATAATCAAAGTAACTCATCTATAGGTCCTTGTCTTGATCCTGGTCTTCGACTTCGTACTCCTGGTGAATATTTCCTGACGTCCTGCGTGTTGAACGACTTTGAACGTTAAACTGAACTATAACAAATGTCCTTGCCCTTATCAAGCTTTGTCGTTGCAACCTGTCCCTGGATTTGCTTTTCCAACTCAAACGTAGTATGAGTTCAAAGAATTATATAACAAAAACTTTTGAATTTATCAAACACTTTCAAATAATTTTACTCTGCTGTTTCCATGGAAATTAAAACAATATTAATATATAATCCGATGTTTATGTTTCATCTGTTTCTTTCTTTCTGGATACCTTCACTTGCTACTACTATGATTATGCCGATTTAATAATAACAATCATTACTCTTAGACATACATTCTAAAGAGACAAACATCTTCTGTTGATAGTCTAGATCCATTTTTCTAGTCACACTATTCGATATGTAATTTTATTGATTATTAGTATATCTGCAACTAAATGAACCTGCGTAGATTTGGTGTAATTAGTCCCTTTGATGTATCTTATTCAACTAGTCTACATTACAGTGCATTAAAAACTTAATTGTAAATTTATTTCGGGCAAACAAGTCACTAAATTGATACGTTATTAAATAAACAACCAATTACTTTGACAAATAGGAGGGGTTGAGTATTCAATATCATTGCATTACATTTTCAAACAGTTTGCAGTAATTTGTCTGTAATTATTAACTCTTGTATACGAATAATAAAATGTATTTTCATAACCAGGCTGCAATATTTCAAACCACTGCATGAACAATAGTAGGGTTGTCACACTACCTTAATTAAGCTTTCCTTACTTATTGGATAGTTGATATTGATTACTCTCCTGTAATTGAACTAATTATAGTATTATCATTATGAAGAAAGTTACTGCAAACGTTTTTTTTATATTTTAGAACATCGAAATAAAAACTATAAACCCATATTTAAATATAGATCTTTTATTATAAAAAAGGAGCTGGTCTCCACCTGACTTTTCGGCTTTAACCCCTTGAATGCTGTGATACTCTTGCAGTACTGACACCTCACTGCGGGGTTTTTTTTGCCACTTGCAACCAAAATTAATGTTAATCATTTTATTGGCAAAAACAATATTATACAGCACTCTGAGTATACTATTTAATTTAGAGGGCCAGTTCCAGAATACAATAAGGAGTAATTAGGGGGAAACCCGTATTTTTTATATAATGGGATGGTGGGGGGGGAGGGGGGTTGAAGGAACTAAAGATGGGTAGGAAAATTAATCTGTTTATAATTCTTTAGCAAGTGAAAAATAATACTCACAATGAAAAGAAAACGTATTTATTTAGAAACATTTGTTTTGTATTTACACTTTGTAAAGCTCTTTGAGTTATTATTCAATAATTTTTGAGTTCGTGGAATAGTGCAAAACACGGCACCCACACACAGCCCAACATCGCATTCAGCGCACTGGTAGCGCGATTTCGCGGCGTTTCTGTTCTCCTTGTTTTGTGTTTTTACAAACGTGACAAATACGTTGTGCATTTTTCTTTTTTTTCCGTGGATGGTACAAGAGATGGAAAATGACGCTGTGTTAGACGCATTGGATTATCACCCACAGAGGGTCGGCCACCTTTCTGTTTTGTCCGTGGTTCCAAATTATCAGCCATTATTTGGCGAACAAGCTCTAGGTGGAACTGCTGCAAACGTTGGTTTTCTGCCTGTTTGACAAAGGTATATGGCATGTGCATTTAATATAGACATATTCCAAAAAAATGGAAAAAAAAAGCTTCTTATACCATCGAGTAGTTTCGGCGTACACATTCTACATTGACGATCATCATGTCCGACCTGTCAACTGCTCCCATGTTTTTGGTTGTAGTCATGAACAGATATGGGTTTCACAATGGCCGCTTTTGTTTTTTCTGTCTAGTTTACCAGTAGATACCATCTCATCTTTGTGCTCCGATGTCAGCATGACAACTTCTCGTTTTATCAATCCACCTGACTGCTATACTTGTGCCATTATTTAGGGCTTCCCGCTCACCTACATCTAGCTCTTTCTGAAACTGTGGCATTCCCAATCTTATAGAATTTTACTGTCCCACAAGCATTAGTTTTGTTTTTGTGCAAAAATGTAAATAAGTCGGGACTGGAATACCAGTTGTCAATAAATAAGCAGTGGCCTTTGTTGAGATAATTTTGGAGAAGAGTTGTCACAATTGCTCCGGAAATACCAAGATTTTCGGAATTGGAGTAGTCAGTGTCTTTCCCAGTATAAACAATGCTATCAAGTATGTAAAACCCGTCTCACAATCACATAACAGGAATAATTTAATTCCAAACCTACTTCTCTTTGAGGGGATGAACATTTTGAAGCCAAGCTGTCCTTTGAAAAAGCAACAAACTTTCGTCAATGCATAGAATTTCTAAATGGTTTGAAGTTGCGGGAAAATGCTTGCCCTGAAAATATCAACCACTTCCTTTTATTTTACTAAGTTTGCCATGAGCGGGAGGAAGTGTATTATCAGAAAAGTGCAATAAACGCAAAAATAATAAAATAACCTGTCTCTAGACATGCATTTAGAGACACTATTCTTATGAAGAGGGTCACTCGACCAATAATCTTCAATGGCTATTTTTTTGTTATGTACCATCAACATTGTAGTAGCCAAAAATAACTTCATTTCTTTCTTCGTAATTGGGACCCCACTTTTTTCAATCGAGAGTGTTCTGAAGGGGGGGATGTGGAAACAATGTACTCAAACTGTTTGTTTGTTTCCAAAACAATTAAATCTAACAATTCGTCAGTAATAATTTTTTCAAAGCAATACAGTTCAGAACAATTCTCTGAAAATGTGTCTGAATCCACTACCCCACTTTCCGAATTATCAAATTCAAAAAACTTGTGGAATAAAATCAGTTGATGTCCATGAATGAGTGTATTTAGTTTTATTTAATATTAACCCCTTCGTTTTTATTACTTTGGTTTTTTGATTTTACTTTAGGTTTGAACAGTTTTTTTTTCTCTCTATTTATTCTTTTTTTCTATTTACATTAGAGGTAGTTTTTTTTTCGTTTAGAAATTACCCTACTCGGTCCAGGTAAATTCTGTTCCTCAACGATGTCAAGATCACTAACCTCCTCTAATAATAGTGTATTACAATCAAGATCCAAGTCGGATTCAGATTCACTTACCGATCAATGTTGGCTGGTATAAAGGGTCAGTATCAACAACGTCATCATCCTCTGATAAATCACTCAAATCCAATCCTATTTCAGAACTCGGCATTTCTAAAAATCTTCTAATCCTCATACTCGCCTTCGTTATCCATAGACATAATGGTAGTCTAATTATCCAACAACAACAAAATTATGTCCAGTAGTAATACTATACTAGTAATTATAATTTATATAAATAAACACTATATTTAAATAAAACACCTCAATAAGTCCGAAAACACATAAAAGCACAAGACAAGACCACTTCTGTGACTGACATTTTGACAAAACTTATTCAGAACAGAAATGCCACGTGGTTTTGTGGTAGTTGAAATATAATATATCAGGTAGCAGCACCAATCAACAAGAGAATAGTGTCCAGATAGTTCATATTGAGGCCGCTAGATGGTTGTGGGCCCCTTTGTTCAGTAGTAGTGGACTACAACAAAGAGATACATCGTGTTCCGTACATTTACGGGCGTAGCAGTGAGGGCTCCGCGGACGAAAACGTATATGTACGTTTACAGCAGTCAAGGGGTTTAAAGGCCTTTGACCACATCCGCACAGGACGTAAAGGCTTTCATCACATATATACTCCCTTTTTACTAAGGAACCACTTTAATTAATAAAAAGATTTAAAATATTTTAAATTTAAAGTATTTAGCTACTCTTTATTTTTAAGTGTATGACTTTCTTAAATATAATAATAACGTGATTCTCAAATTAAGGTAGAGTCACAAATGTAATGTTACATTTTGTACATTCTTTATTTTACCCTTTAAACCAAACATAAAACTAATTAATTAAAAATTATTACATTTTGTCCAGTACATAACATAGTAGAACTTTTTTAGTTTTAGAAATCCATAACAACTATTAAATATGCAAGGTTTTAAAATTTGTAATAATTATTTTTCTTGTATTGGAAAACTGTTCATTTGTAACAAACTCAATCATATTTTATACATTTATTAAGACCCGAAAAAATTTAAATTATTTTCACTGAATCCTAAGTAAAAGGTAAGAAGTTAAAAATTGTATTAGCATTTTTAGAAAAATAATATAAATAATTGCATTGATACTCATAACACACACAATTTTCTTAGAAAACAATTTCCATTCTTAAGTATTTCATATAAGATTTGTACAACGAAAACAAAGATAATTTCATTATTATGGAAGTTTCATATGCCAACTAGCTATTACACATGACTTTGAAAGTAGTTTTTATCGAATAACAGATAATCATGGTAATTTCTTTGTTCAACTGCTTAAAATACACTCCTCAAATATATATGATGGTAATTTGGAAGATATTCAAAATCGCTTAATCCACTTTTAAATAGTTATAATAGTTTTAAAGAGTAATGTTTTTTGGTTCCTGAAGTTAAATATTAAAACCGGTTTTATAAATAGCAATGAAACTCACAAATGTCTATAATATACCAATAAAATAGTTATAATAGTTTTAAAGAGTAATGTTTTTGGGTTCCTGAAGTTAAATATTAAAACCGGTTTTATAAAATAGCAATGAAACTCACAAATGTCTATAATATACCAATAAATAGTTATAATAGTTTTAAAGAGTAATGTTTTTGGGTTCCTGAAGTTAAATATTAAAACCGGTTTTATAAATAGCAATGAACTCACAAATGTCTATAGTATACGAATAAATAGTTATAATAGTTTTAAAGAGTAATGTTTTTGGGTTCCTGAAGTTAAATATTAAAACCGGTTTTATAAATAGCAATGAAACTCACAAATGTCTATAATATACCAATAAATAGTTATAATAGTTTTAAAGAGTAATGTTTTTGGGTTCCTGAAGTTAAATATTAAAACCGGTTTTTATAAATAGCAATGAAACTCACAAATGTCTATAATATACCAATAAATAGTTATAATAGTTTTAAAGAGTAATGTTTTTGGGTTCCTGAAGTTAAATATTAAAACCGGTTTTATAAATAGCAATGAAACTCACAAATGTCTATAATATACGAATAAATAGTTATAATAGTTTTAAAAGAGTAATGTTTTTGGGTTCCTGAAGTTAAATATTAAAACCGGTTTTATAAATAGCAATGAAACTCACAAATGTCTATAATATACGAATAAATAGTTATAATAGTTTTAAAGAGTAATGTTTTTGGGTTCCTGAAGTTAAATATTAAAACCGGTTTTATAAATAGCAATGAAACTCACAAATGTCTATAATATACCAATAAATAGTTTCGATAGTTTTAGTAACACTAAGTATCTTAGTCCAGAGTAAAGGTATACCTAATTCGTTAATTACGGTGGTTTTATGGTACGTATTATTTAAGTGTTCATAGTTAAAATATTCAAAAGCTAAACAAAACTTGATCTGGCTTTTATTGGACTTGAGCGAGGGAAGAAGAATATCTTGTTTGAAATGAGTTATATCACACGCCATAGTAGAAATTATATACTGTTCGACTGATAATATCTGAAAATAGTCTGAGATTCATATTTGGTCGAAAATTATCTACATTTGAACCCTTGTAAATCTTCTTCCTGTCGAAAATATTGTTAATATCGTAAGTAGCGATTGCATTATTACCCTGATAAAGAAAATGTATACATACATAGTTTTGAAAATTATCCTTCGGTCATCAATAGATAGAATACTTCCGGTTATTGTATTTTACTTCCGGTTTGAGTTATGTCTGGTGCGGGGGTACCTCTTTAGGGTTATAATACATATGTTTGTCCAATTGCAACCTTCATGATGAACGGTAAATACAAATATATAGCTCCTCTAAACTTTTGCACACTATTTCGGCTCCTGTGCGTATTTGAACTACTTGATACATATTTATTTCTCTGTTGGCATGTTGAAACAAATGTTTCTAAATCCTCTACTTACTGGAACATTAGGAAGTTAAAATAAATATATAGTTTTTCCAGGGTTGCGACACCAAAATTCGACACAGAGTATGTTTGGGTCTTTATGAAAAAGTTTAATTTTTATGTCACGTGGCACTAATGTGCCATATTTCAAATTTCTGGGAAAATTATTTATCTGAGTATGAATTTTATATATATATATATATATATATATATATATATATTATATATATATGAAAAAGTTTAATTTTTATGTCACGATGGCACTAATGTGGCATATTTCAAATTTCTGGGAAAATTATTTATCTGAGTATGAATTTTATATATATATATATATATAATACTATATATATATATATGAAAAAGTTTAATTTTTATGTCACGAGGCACTAATGTGGCATATTTCAAATTTCTGGGAAAATTATTTATCTGAGTAAATTTGGCATTATATATCTATATATATATATATATTAATATATATATATATATATATATAAAAGGAAAAAGGCAGTATATCATGCACACAGGAGAAGACTGCATAAAAACACCAGATAGAGATAATAGAGCAAAAATATGTAATGGAATTATAAATATCCTAACGTTTATGGTAAGATCTACGAGCCCAATAAACAATACAATACATTTATTACCTAAATACGTGGAAAGGGGCATTTCTTAAAGTATCAATTAGTTTGTAATAATAACTTAAAAACACATTATTTAGTTACATAAACAAAGCTTTGTCCTTCCTGGAAAAAGAATATAAAAAGTTTTGTTAATTTGTATTTATGTCACTTTTTATTTATCACCCAATTGTCTTAATAATACACCGTTTTGCATGTAAAGAATTTATATTGACTATAGTGTAGTGTACCTTTTAAATAAAAAAATCGAGAAGATTCAATTTCATATTTATAATTTTTTAAATAATTTATATTTTGAGGGTGTTGAACACATAGTATCCATTCTTAAAATGCACTAATAATTTCTTTAAATATAATTAAATTTTTATAAGCATTCAAAATATTATTTTATAAAAAGAATTACCTTTTGGTTTTTTAAAATATTAAATTGTAAAACTAAAAACGCATAATGTCCAACTTTTTAAACGCATATAATTTAATTTTTTATCGATTCTTAAGACAAAATATTTCAGGAATAAAATAGTATTGTGTTGATCTTTGAAACCACCTTGAACAAATAATTCCTTGAAAACATCATAATCCTGAAGGGTTTGCCAAAGGTAAATCGTTGAGATATATGTTCTAAAATCATGTGTAGCACACTATACCACTGAATCAGCATAGCTATTTTAAACAACTCATTTATAGCGTAAGATATGATAAGGCCCTTCCTACTGAGGTGAGTAAACAATCATCCTTAATATTACAATACAGAAACGAAGTAGATTAAAGACAAACATCTAAGCTACAGATATGATAAACGAAATAATAAATACGTAATTAAAATGCCGTTTACTTAGTTTTAGTGTTGTCACTACACTAACTATTGCGGGTTTATTTGTAACTATAACTATGATATATAAACTGCTTTGTGAACTGATAGATCCACAAGCAAAAGTTGGGATTTCTAAATAAAAAGTAAAATGTACTCACCTGTAAGGTTTTGTTCTTGCCCTAGCTATAGTTTATCCTGGTGTAGTTCCACGGACCTAGTTGAAATAAAAACAATTAAAATCATAAACTGAACGATAGTAAACATTACCAACAAAACTTGTTGTGTTTTCTATGGCTATAACATTTTTATTTGTTACAAGTATTTTAATAATCATATTTATAATATGTGTATTTCCAAAATGAATCCCACAGGAACCTTTGGTATGAAATTTTACGAAACCGCCATATCTAACATACCTACACATGTATTACAACATTGTAATTAGTTTCAATGCAGTATACTTTTAAATTTCTCCCCAAAAAACTATTTCTACTAATATTTGTGATTTTCTTATTAATACAATTTTATAAAAATTGCCACAGATGTTCCAACCTTTATTCAAATGGATTATATTACAGTTCTGATATTTATAGTAAAGCGGTAGTAGTATATAACTAGGGTTAATTTTTGGAGTTCAAATACCTTGTCTTTTTAGAAGAATCAAACATATATTCAGTTTTTACGTTCATACGGATGTTATGGCGTTAATATACTTAAGTCTATTCCTTTTTTGAAGCTAACTCACGTGCAGGCAGTGTAATTGTAAATTTCACTTTGATTCAATTTAAAATATTTAAACATACGGCCAGTTATTTAATAGAATAAATCTTAATTTACTTACATTCAAAAACACAAACCAACATTTAAAAACTTTTATTTTGGTGAGGCCTTTCGATAGCAAGGGTATCTTCGTCAGACACATCACAACATCATTACTATTGTGATGTGTTTGAAGAAGATAGCCTTGCTATCGAAAGGACCTCACAAAAATAAAATTTTTAAGTACTTGTTTATTTGTTCCAGTGTAAATAAGTTAACAAATAGCCAATACAAAGCTCCATCTTCTACAGAGAAAGTCTTTTGTTTAACAAACTAAGGTTAGATAATTTTTTCGTACTACCGTCTAGTAAGAGCGCTTGCAGCCTTCTTCAAACCTATGCTATCTTGTTTAGGAACAGTTCTGGATTAAATTTTCTCAATTTTTTAAAGGTCGATTTCAGTTTGTCTTAATACCTCAATTAAGAATATATACGTGTTAATAATGGCACATTGTAGGCGGGTACGGCGGTTATCGCGAGATAACAGCTTTGAGTTTTGTAAAAGTAATGAAACTTTTCTTCCAAAAATGAAATTGATCTTCAGCCAATACTAGCTTTGGGTCCAGTAATAAAATAAGTAAAAAGCCTATGAGGCAATATGTTTATCTAAAATAATTATTGTAATTACAAACTTTTAAATCCAGCTGTCACATATGTAAGTGATAGTTATATCACAACAATGTGGAAAGGACTAAATAAGCCATTTTAGCCAAGTATTTGTAACGATATTGTCAAACATTCCAGTTTTTATATTTTTATAAAGAGTGACCTACGAATCTTTAAACCCTGTAAAATACGCTAGTACACTATTCTTTATGATTTACTCTAACCTTAGTCATTAAACGGTTGTCAACGTGCCCTAGTCATGCTCAGAGTCCCTATTCTTGTAAGCAAAGGAGAGAAAGGCTCACGGCTATTACTTCTGTGGTTTTCATTGGAATAATCCCCTAACACCATCCATGTCACAACACGAGCATTTTCATTTTGGCAGCAACTCGGTCTATATACCACACTTAATGAGTTTATAGGGTTATGGCATCAGACTTATAATTCCTTTACTTTTTTTTTACCTTTTACTTAGCAACGAAAATAATCTATTGGAAATTTACACTATACTCTATAGACGCTATTATTTTTGCTTGGTGCCTTAAAACTTTAGGAGAGGAGCGTAAAAGTGTCAGACTCGTTAAATAAAAGAAATAAGAAACAATATTTTATAAAAATTCTTCACAGTTGTTAGGTTTTGCTGAGTTTTCATGCCAAATTTTCAACTCTGTAGCTCGATTCATTTTCGAGATAAATTGTTGGCAATAAAAATAAAAAACATACATGAAAGAAATGTTTAGGTCCACGGTGACCAAAGAGAAATCGTGTGAGCTTACTAAGTGGTAGGCTTCTATGACGCTTCGCCTAATTCCATGGTTGGAGATCACCATCACTTAATTCATTTTTGTCTATGTAGAAATCTCATGCAAGGTTTTACAGCAGTACTCTTGTACAATTTCTGGTAGACAAGCGAAGATACTACATCGAAATGTGTGCAATTAAGTCATATATTACCAGTAACTTTGAACATTGACCACAATACATTATCATTTATCTTTACTCTATGAATAAAAGTGTCATTAAAATTACATATGATAGTTCGTGGACAGTTTGTTGACATGTTTATTAATTCACCTGTCTTATCGTTTTTTATCATGGTTGCATTTAAGAACAAAAAATATTTGCTAACGCGCAGCCAAATTCGTTCAAATGCCACGAACTAATATCAAACACAGTAAACGCAGCTATTTTTGGAAGAGTTTGATTCTATGAGTTTTTGAGTTTAGCTCCAATTTACCTTCCTCTTAGGTGCAAGCAAGTGAAATAAGCCGTCCTCCAAACAAGCAAATCTTACGTGCAAGAAAATCTTCCAAACATTACGTAGGAAAGGTGAGGAAGGGATCGTTGAGTGAGGAAGGCGGTCAATGTTGTGAACGTGTCAAAACGATGCGGGGGTTCCGATTTACACTTTTTTCGTTTTCGTCGCCGATTATTTTTGGATCCCTTTAGACGAACATGATTCGAGTTTTAAGACATTTCCAAGAGCATCAGGTCTTAGACGGTGCATTAAGAGGAAGGTGAACTGGAACTAAACTCAACATACACATTGAATCAGCCCTTTCCACCATATCTGTGTTAAGGAAGACTAGGTGCTCCATTGTGCTTTTGGATTGTGTCAGTCAACATCGTAGAGCTCTCAGTTGTGCACCTGATGAGACATGAAGATACTGGATGCATTAGGAAAATGATGACCATTTTCAGGAAAAAATTAATTTTATTCATTCGATTGACAGAAATAGTGAAAAATAATTCAAGATAGTCTAATCCTGCATCAACACTCCTACGGAGGACAATTCTGCCACGCTTGGAAAGCACCATGGAACTCCTCGACTAGAATGCCTCTCAGGAGCCTTATAACTTTCAGCTCAGATGTTTTCCCACAGACTCCCTGTGCTTTCCTCTCAGCTCTCTCTTCAGTAAGCGGAACCAAAATATCACATAGAGATATGACAGGGCTGTAAGGAGGCTGGGCCACGACGGGTGACTTGTTCTAGGTAGGGGTACATGGTAACGACGAATGACGTGTTTCTGGGGAAATGTCTGTGGTGGAGCTTGAAGATGACTAATAACAGGCCCAGGCGCGGGTGATCCGGCGTTTCAGTCTCAAGCGCCTCCAGATAAAAGGCTGCCTTTACAGCTTTTCCTTACGGTACAAATACAAAATGGACGATTCCTCGAACCGCAAAGAAGACAAACAGCATTGTTTTGATACAATACTTGCTCATATGTACTTTTTGTGTTTTGGGAGAGGATTTCTGTGTGTCACTGGGAGCCCTGCCTTTTGGATTCTGGATTTAAATATGTACTAATGCAGTTGTATAACTTACATTTCTATCGAAGATGTGTGCTAGGGTTATTCAGGCAATGGTCCCACTCCGGCAGGGTGCACAGTAGATATAGAAGTTTAGCTGACACATTATTCTCTAAAACGATATATTGTATTTGATCATGAAACAGAAATTTCATTAATATCAGTTACAAAGAGGAATTTTAATATTTAAATGTATTATAATCTAATCAGGCATTCCTAATACTGTATAATTTTACTTTACCCGTTATTACCTCTTGTACTGTGAAAAAGAGATCTGGCTGTGAGTTTTAGTAACTATAACAATGAGTTTAAAACTTTTTAGAACATATTTATGTCACAATTTTTGGCACTAATTTTTAAATTATTAAATCATTTACAACTAAAATTAGTAAGCTTTTTTATATTTTAAAGGAAAAACATTGATTAATTTCAACTAATTACGATTATCTTACTTACTAGAAAGATTGCTGTAAAATACAAGTTAGAAAATGTTTTCTCATAAACAAGATATATCTATTTTCTTTTAAAACTACGTGAAAACCTCCAATAATTTTGCTTTTAGATGTAGAGGTATATAGATTAATGTAACCCTATTCTCCCTGAACTCTTTTGGGTACTGAGAGGATAATACAGCACCAAACATATTAAGTAGTTTTTACACAATACATAACAATGAAGTTTATTAACAATAATTAATTTGTACTTCTATTAGCACTACAATAGAACAATTCTGGTGCTTTGTGCTGTGAATAATACTCGCTAAAACTAGGATGTAAAACTCCTTTGTGTAACGAGAAATATTGTGTAAAAACTATGATTTATATTGAATTAAAGTAACTCATCCTTGTAAGTCCTGGTCCTGACCTGCTTCTAACCATCACATTATGTTCCTGGTGGTACTTCCGGGACTAGTTGTGAATTGAACGAATTTGAAAATCTGCAGCTAAATAAACACTTTTAGGATTAATTTTAAAAAATTCAAACATACAAATGCTATATTGTTTCCATGGATATAAAATAATATTTTATGTAAATTGCTGCTTCCGTTTCTCCAGTCTCTTATATTGCTGACGTCACGACTACTACTGACACTAAACAGATCGCTTGTTATCTGATTACCCAAACCCGTACATTTTACTGCGACAAACGTGTGAATAAAACATAATTATAAAATTAATAATAAGATAGATCCACTTCTAAATTTATAATTTATTAATGTTTAGATACAATATCAAGGGACAATCTTAGAAATGAAATGTTATATCAATGCTAATTTCATGTACAATAGTCCAGTTTTAAATTTCTAAAAAAATAATATAACAAACAACATAACTATAATGCATCAATAATCATATTTAATTTTATACTATGAACCGAAACTTTTTTAGAATTGTAATAATCACGCTAACCCTATTGGACATATTTTAACAAAATTTGATATCTCTATTACTAAGATTTCAAAAAATGTCTGCGTATTTGTATTTTAAAGAATTCTCTAAAAATTTTTCATGAAACTAACTTCATAATTAAAAAATTAAAAATAAAGTATTTCGCCGCTAACCGTCTTACAACACAAAATGTATTCTAGTATTCAGTATATCCATAAATAAATATCATTTATCATAGTAGGGTTAAATAGTAACGACAAGTACGATATTGCTAATTTATACTCGTATGGATGGCAGTAATAACATATTAAACCAATTTGCATATTCTGATATCTTATAATATACTTGTGTTTAGCTTTTTGTGCCTTTCCCAAAACGTTTTTAATAGGCAAGTGTCTCAATAGGCAACAAAGTCACATTGTGAGATAATCCTGTAAAGTCGATTTATCGTCATGTGATAGCAATTAATTCATTTTCTCACATATAAATATAATACCTCGTAGTAGAATTTGGACACCGGACAGATTATTTACGTTTTAAGTAAGCATTTCAGGTAACTAAGGCTCATTGTGATAGAATAACATTTACTGTTTTTTATCTTTAGTAATGAACTTAACAAAGATTTCGAAGAACCGAAGCTCATAAATGAGCATAATATCTAAAATTGTAATTTAAAACAATCTACTTATGTTATTATTGTTGTAATTATAAGATATTTAATCGAATTATTAAATCAAAGTAGGATGAATTTAACAATCAATTACTTTATTAAATATACCAATTAGAGGATGTTTAAAAAAGGTTATTATACAAAGAATATACAAACAGGTCAGTTTATCATGCACACATTAGACGACTGCACATAAACGAGATATATGGATAAAAAACAGAATGTATGGTAGAATGATAAATATTATAGAGTTTAATTTGATGGTATCATTAAAACTTTTTTTTAGTAAATTAATTAAAGTTTCAGTTGCTTCTAATTTAATTTAAATTGTAAATCGTAAAATTTTAAAACATATCTCTATAATTTTCTTGGTTATCGTTTTTATAACCCAAATTTTTTAGGAATCCCAGAGTATAGCGTTGATATGTGAAACATCCTTGATAAATTCCTGCGTTAAAAATATTATAATCCTGAAGGATTTGTTAAAGGAAAATCGTTGGGTAAAATTTTTGTAAATGATATGTAATACACCATATACAACTCACTTATACCGTAAGATGAGATAAGCCACTTCCTACTGAACTAAGTAAACAATCCTCCTGGTCATAAACTTGCACAAACTAGCAAGATTAAGACAACCATCTAAGGCAGTTAACGATTCAGCTGGGTTAGCTCCGGTCATTACGAGACGTTTTATCCTTAGGATGCAAGCTAGTCTAGACTTAGTATTTATCCATGAGACAAAAGCCCCAAACTGCAGTCCAGGTCTAATCCTGGAGATATAAAGCCACTGCAATAGCTTCGGCTCAAGACCCCAAGACCCTCTGATCGAAAGCCTGTACTGCATTAGTAACCATACTCCCCTTGCAACTAACCTTTCTAGTTGTGGTCCCAAATCCGGTCACGTGTCGACAACATTAGGGTACAACTACATTAACTAAACTTTTAGACATCAATCCTATCACACCAGTTTACTGCTCTCTTCAGGGTTGCACGAGTCAACTCCCTGACTGTGGTTTTATATTTAGCAGTCACAAGAACTATTTTTTCATCTCCTCTGAATACACCTTTGCTAAAATATCACTATGGTTACAGACATAAACAGGTAGTATATAACAAGGAAGGAAAAAGGACGCCATCCTGGGGGGGAGCCTGGATGGTCGGTTAGTCTTAAAAAAGAAGATAATAAACTACTGCAGGTGTCGCAACATACTGCTTTCAGAGAAATCAAAACAATAGCTCCTTGGAAAAATTAAATCTTACAATTTAGTACAAACAAGCTTATTGTGTAGTCGTTCTAAAACATGGTGTCCTTATATTTAGATTAAAAGACAGCAACACAATTGTTTAAGAAAACTGCATTAAACTAAGTTAAACACTCATAAAAACCGAAAGGTTTTAACAACGTTCAACTTTCACAAAGTATCAGTTCTTGTTTATACTTTTTGGTGGATCTTCCATATCGCATATCTTTGATAACATGTGACCACTATAATAGTTTAAACTAAAACTAAACGGATGTTAGTCATAATCATTAATTTATAATTTTTAATAAAAAATATTTCTTTGGTTAGTTGCATGATTTAATAATACTCTTATTCAATTGATATATTTATTGCTTAGAACATTATTAAAGTACTTTACTCCCGCAATGTTCCCTCTCGATTTATCAGTTCAGCTCGACCAATATTATTCTCCATTCGGTTCTTTTTATTTTTTATAAAAATTGTACTATTATTTGTAATTACTTACAGGGAAAAATAGAATGTTTTTATTTATATTGGAACCTAATCAGGCGTTTCCAGTAACGTATAACTTAAGTTCCTCTTCTCTTATTTACTGTTCTGAAGAAGAGATCTGGTGTTTATTTAGGAAACTAATTGAATAAATTTAACAATATAGACTATATTTCTGTTATAAAACTAACCATAACGTTTTTTTTCTATATTTATTGATTTTAAACAACCAAAGTCAATTTATTAAGGCATTCTAACCATTGTCAACTAGCATACACCGTCAGTCATGGTTCCGGTGACGGTAATGTCTGGGTTAAGTTGAACAGCCTTACCATTTACAGTGTGTACCTCTCCCCAATTACTCCTGTATCTGGAAAGTTTGGAAGCGCTGGAAAACAGTCTCCGAAACGTCCCTGGGCGTGTTTTAGTTTCGGGTGACTTCAATGCCCGTACGGTCGAAAGGGGTATGCCCGTGACTAACGTGAGGGGAAGACATATGTTGGAGATGGTCTCGAGACTCGATTTGGAAGTCGTAAATATATGGACAAGGCCGACCTTCCAAAGCACTCTTGGTGAGTCAATACCAGATATTACGCTGGTTCGGCCGATTTGAACCCTTTAGTAGCGGAATGGCGAGTGATGGACGCGTACACTGCTAGTGACCACGAGTTCATCGCTTTTCATCTTATCGATAATCGGTTGCCGCGGCGAACGAATACCCGAAACACTCTTGGCTGGAATCTGGCTAGGCTGGACAGGGGAAAACTCGTCGAGCAGCTAGATCTTAGTATCGAGGCTGGTGTTCCGATGTTTCCCGAGTCCACGGCAACAGCTGAGGTTGAGGCTTGTATAAAATCTTCCATGAAGCTGATAGAACATGCTTGTGATTCGTCAAAGCCTCGGAAAACGACCCTAACGGGGCCGTCTCTAAGCCTTCTGGTAGACGGAACAAATCGGCGAGCTCAGAAGAACTGCACTAATGTGAAGACGTAGAGCGCAGCTAGCTCGAAACCGGTCTGAAGCTATAACTAGGTCGGCAGAGCATAAGGCTGCTAAGAAAGCTCTGAGTGCAGCAATCCGTCTGAGCAAGTCACGATGCTGTCGTGAGCTCTGCCAGGAGGTGAAATCCAACCCTTGGGGAAGATTATACAGACTTGTGACAAAAAAGCTCGGAGGAATTGGCGGCTAATAGCACGGAAATGCCTTCTGGAATGATTTCAGCGATCGTGAAAGCTCTCTTCTCAAGTCACCCTGTGAGGCGGGAGGAGATAGTAGCGAGGCCGGTTACAGATGTTCCCATTTTTACAGAGCATGAGCTTGTAGCAGCGATGTATACTATGCGCAACAAGAGTTTTGTAGCGGGTGTGTTCCCGTCGCGCTGGCACGTTTCTAGGTTGGCGCTGATCAGCAAAGGAAAAAGAGACCCGAACTCCCCGTCGTCATACAGGCTACTTTGTATGCTTCACACCGCGAGGAAGCTCTATGAAAGGTTGCTGAAGCCCAGATTGCAGTTTTCCATCGAAGCCACCGAAGAACTCTCTCCCTGGCAGCACGGCTTTCGAAAGCGAACTCAACTCTAAACGCCATTACAGAGGTGGTCAGTGTTGCCCAGCAAGCCGAAACAGCTTGTCACCAGGGTCGGCCAATTGTGCTGTTGTGCCGACGGATGCCTTGACGTAAAGAACGCGTTTAACTCTGCTCGGTGGGAGAACACTCTGGAGCCGTTGCAGCAGGACTTCAGCGTGACCGACTATCTACTGGTCGTTGTGCAGGACTACCTGAAGAATCGTCGGCTGTTGTATGAAACTAAAGAAGGAAGGAGACAGAAAGTGATCACTGCCGGTTTGGCTCAAGGGTCTATTCTCGGCCCAGACCTATGGAATGTTTTATACGATGGCTTGCTTCGCCTCAAGATGCCCCACGACGTCTTCCTCGTGGGTTATGCCGATGATGTAGATGCAGTCATCACAGCGAGGAATCCGGACTTGGCACATTTACGCCTTAATTAGGTAATGGTTCAGGTCAAGGGCTGGATGACGAGCCACGGACTTGAGGTGGCGGTCGCCAAGACGGAAATCGTTATCCTCACTCGACGGGTAATCCCCGCTCTGATCTCTATGAATGTGGGGGGTGTCGAAGTTCGGACAAGGACTGCGGCGAAGTACCTGGGTGTGTTTCTCGACTGCCGTGTTCGGTATTAGGAGCACATTCAGGCGGTATGCGACAAAGACTCTAAGGTGGTTATGTCTCTCGGCAGGCTAATGGCTAACGTAGGTAGCCCTAGATCAAGTAAGAGACACCTCCTCATGTCTAGTGTAACCTCAACCCTTCTGTATGGCGCAGAGGTGTAAGCGGGTGTCATGAGGATAAGGCGATACAGTCAAAGGCTGTTATCGGTTCAGAGAAGAGCAGTACTTAGGGTCGCCTGCGCCTATCGCACCAGTTCCGGTTCGGCCATGGTGGTCGTGGATGGGGTGATTCCTATTGATCTGCTGACCATCGACAGACAGACCGTCTTTCGGGAGGCCGCCGAGTGGGGTGGAGAGGATGCCTTGGCTGCTGCCAGGGTGGAGACTCTGTAGGTTTAACAGCGGAGGTGGACGGAAAGTCTCATCCAAAAGCTTCAACCCCGGATATATCGTGGCAACGGGGAGTTTTCTACCGGTGTCATTTCGTGACAGGGCACGGTTACTTTAGGAAGTACCAGTACAGAATTGGAAAAGTCAGATCGCATCGGTGTGCTTACTGGATTGAGGAAGATGATGATGGTCATCACACCTTCCTCGCTTGCGGGCGCTTTACCGAGGCCAGGCGAACGTTCGCCTACACAGTTGCCACTTCAGTGGCGATGTTTTGGCAGACACCATTGTGGAGCTGATGCTGCCAGAGTGAGGAAGCATGGAATACAGTAACCACTCATGTACACGCGATCCTTCATCAGAAGCGTGAAGACGGACGCCTGGCAAACCCCTAGCTTCCGAAACAAGTAGTTTTATCCTGGTTGAAACATAAGACATAGGCAAAAAAAACTAGCATACACCAACATTCACTCATTTTCAATATTTAGCCTATTTGAAGATGCCAGAAAGATTTTTGTAAGACAAGAGTTATGAATTACCATGATATAAGAATTGTAAACATATTAAATCTGTACACCTTTGGTATACAGAGGATTAAAATTTAATTAGTATAAAATAATAGCTCTTTTACAGAAATAAAATTTATTTTGACTTAAATTTACCAAATTTCGATTATAATTGAAGGAAATAATAATACAATATAGAAATTATATTTTATTTGCATTCTAGAATGTATTACATACAAGCTCAATTATTCCAGTGATGTTGTAGAGAATACCAATCTAGGATGTAAACTGTTTGGTGTATCAAGAGATGGAGGAAAATATATCTAAATAATAAAAGTAACTAATTCATGTGATACCTAATCCTGACCCTGGACCTGGTCCTGCTTCTGGCCATTTCATTGTGTTCCTAGTGGTGCTTCATTGATGTGCTGATAGTTCAATAAAACTTTTAAATGGTATGACGTAAAAACTGTTAACTGAACTAAAAACATGTAAACACATGTATCCTATTTTTTTTCCATGAATATTACATAATATAAAGTAAAACTGTTGCATTAAAATGTGGTTTTATAATTTTTATTTTTATCTTGTCTAGCTCGTTTCCATCACGACAACACTTTACTATCTGGTTGAAAATACATATTAGATTTTAAAGACAGAAGCGTGTAAATATAAAAAGAAACAATGTTTAATTATTAACTAAAACAAGATTTTAATAAGGAAATTCTTCCTGGTGTCCTAGATAAAGGTCCATTTATGGGCATAGTCTGTGAGACAGTAAATCGGGAAAGCGTGGATTAAACTATTGGGTTTCAGTACACGAGCTGTTAAACCAAGTTCTCCCAGGAATAACGTAATCGTTTCAGGATTGCCTGAAAACGGTGAAAAACTCGAAACTGAAAAATATTCGAACTAACCAATTAGTAAATATCATTCTGAGTAGACTCATATAATAAAACCATCGCAATCTCTCATCTTACCCAACATAAGACCTTAGTATGTAAAAAACCAATACTTTCTTAAAATATTTTGTATGAACAGGATTTAAAAGTTTCCAACTTATTGTATTCTTAACTACTTCTTTTATTAACGACATCCTACTACATTTATAAAAAGCTGCACCTTTTTATACATTAAAAATTGGTATGAGTCATTTCAATCTTAATTAATAGGGAATGACAATATTAATTATATTATAACATTAATATCGTGTTTTGAATCTGATATAGAAACTTAGTGTAAATGAGTAAATTTTTTAAAATGTTTATAAAAAACTAATACAAAAAAAAATATAAGCATAGCCGGCAATAATTACAGTTTATATGGCTAAGGGTTTATTTTAACTCTCCGACTTGAGGGCATTGTCTTTAAAGTTAAATATAAAACGGATCAAAACATTGGAGTATTCACCAGTAAATTTCGCCGTTACTTGTCCGGTGACGTCAGTCCACTGATCTGGCATGCTCGATGACCGGTCACAAGAATCAAGGTCAGACAATCGATCTTGTCGGAATCGACCTTCGCACTGACTGTTTTTACCAACGGCCAGCTGTACGTCCTGCTCAGTAGAGTTTCGACGCCCAGAAGACATCGTGGTCCTTACCATCCTTAAAGGGTATCCGATGACGTCGTCTACGCGAGGAAAATCATGTACGGCGAACTTCTTCAGTAAACAAGATTGACAATGGCAGTAGGCTAGAGGGCCTGCTAGAACAAAACTCCCGTCGAGATTGACTAGAGGAGTAGGCTAGCGGTCCTGCTAGACAACAAAACTCCCCGTCGAGATTGACTATAGCAGTAGGATACGGGGCTTGCTAGAACCAAACTCCCCGTCGAGATTGACTATAGCAGTAGGATAGGGGCCTGCTAGAACCAAAACTCCTCGTCGAGATTGACTATAGCATTAGGCTAGGGGCCTGCTAGAACGAAACTCCCCGTCGAGATTGACTATCGCAGTAGGCTAGGGGACTGCTAGAACGAAACTCCCCGTCGAGATTGACTATATAAGCAGGCTAGGGGGCCTGCTAGAACAAAACTCCCCGTTGATATTGGACTATCGCATTAGGCTAGGGGGCCTGCTAGAACAAAACTCCCCGTAGAGATTGACTATATCAGTAGGCTAGGGGGCCTGCTAGCACAAAACTCCCCGTCGAGATTGACTATAGCAGTAGAATAGGGGGCCTGCTAGCACAAAACTCCCCGTCGAGATTGACTATGGCAGTAGGATAATGGCCCTGCTTAAATGAAATTCCCGGTCATGGTTGACACTGTCAGTTGGCAAGTGGGGCATACCCAAACAAAATTAGTCGTCAATGTAACTAAGTTTTCTTTAAATATGTAAATATTTGGTCTCTGTGTTTGCCGGCCTCTCCATGGCGAGACTTTATAAAGCCATGCTTGCGTTTTAAATCGTTGACAAACTAACGGGCAAACAACAGTTTTATTTTTTTGACAAGTTATTAGTATTTACGGTTTACTTTTCATTCCCTGGCTAACCTAACCTTGGACTTTAGTTATTCCTAAATTGTTATTATATTAGTTATGCTAACATCACTTAATTTTTTTACAAAATATATTGATTATTTTTAAACAACATATAATTAGGCTGAGCGGTAGAGAACAGTTAGGACCCGCACGATTCTCGAGAACGGATACAACTGTGAACATGACATTTGGAAACTTCATTTCCGAATTTAACCAAAAGGATAAAACTGAAAAAAAATCTTTTTTTTTAAAACATTACTTCCTAATTTAACCAATAACCAAATCCCTCTATGAGCCCTGGGGCGACTTGTAATATTATACAATCAAATGTACAAAAACCGGGTTGAGTTTCTTTTTAAGTGAAGTTATCTTTAAATTATGAAATATGTTTAATTCCATATTCTCAGGAATACATAATTATCCCAATTACCTATTAACGGATATCATTTTCCTACTAACGGACATACAAGCTAAGGACATAAGTAGTTTTAAGAATAAATTGTCGCAAATATTTTCTGATATTCTTTTAAAGTTCTAAGGAGCTGGTATTCCGATAACTATTTTAAACAATACAAAACTTAAATTTGAACTTACCTTTAAAGCCATCATTAGAGTTAATTTATCTGCAAGGTTATTGAGTCGTTACGTTTCTCAATAACATTCACCATTGCAATGTTTCAGTTAGTAAGGAACCATTTGTGATATGTCTGTGAAGTAGAGTAATGATTATATTATTTATTCAATATTTAATATTATATGTACTTATTGAAAACATTTATTTACCTCAGTTACCAATTGGAAATGTTTGAGTTTCTTCAAAAATCCAGTTTGCAATTTACATTCTTTATTTCAAATATTTCCGTAAAAAAATAAAGTTCAAGTATAACTATGTCATGGTCTTAATCAATAGCACCTGAAATATTGAATTGCTATCTTTACTAGCATTTATTATTTTAATGTATATGTGTATGTGACAACCAGTGCCTCATTTACCCTGGTCCCGGTATCTGGATCACAAGTTAGATAGCTTGTGACTTCTGAACAAACATTTTGATTGTTCCTATCTGATTTTGCAGAAGGTTGGCTTTCCTGTCAGTGTGTGACGAAAATTATATTCCGATAAACAATTGTCGTGGAAAATGTCATAACAACTAGGAGTAGGCATTATTTTCAAATACAGCATTTTATACTTTTTTCAGAGTAAAATTATTATTAATATTGTAAGTGAACCATGTAAAGGTGACAAAGGAATCTAAGGAGTTGTTTCTATAACTGTATCATCACAATCGGCATGTTATAAATCTCTTGTAAAGTAAAAGAAAGCTCTCGTGGTAATCACATCAACTAATTGAATAAAGTAAAAGATATAAAATATATATTCTCCTCAAATCTGTACAACAACGTTTTTAGAAACGACTAGCAGTGTTTCCCGCGGCTTCGCACGCAATTTCCCGTTGAAAAACAGTACACTATATTGAGTTATTCTTTTTCTATCACATTCTAAACATTGCTGAGTTAATTGATAGCCGTTCCATCGTGAGCCTCTTGGGCGCATTATGAAGGTATGTACCATATTCCTGCCTCTATCTTTCGTGGTTTTTGCTAGGTGTTGATAAGTTATTCAGAACAATTAATGTATATGGATGAATCTCGGTAAACTAATTAGGTTATAAAGAATCAAATTCGATCTTTTAAAATTAATTTTCTGTCTAAGATATTTCCAGTATTATTTAGGAGTGTGCCTTCAAGAAAATGTATCAAAGAAACCCAATTTCGATCAAAAAGTGTCTTATTTCGGCTCTTTTCATTTACCTTCCATGTAACCAAATTCGATTACCTTATGTGGAAACATTCACGGATTTTTTACAATGAGGTTGTTTTCATAATAGCGTTTAATAGTAATTTTTCATTGCATTAGATAGTTTATTGTTCATTGGTGCAATCTGAATTTAAAATTAGGCAATGACGTCTTCTATGCAACCTGCATTACATTAATGATCAAGCACTTTACAATAAACATTTTCTAAATTTTAAATGTAAACAAATGTTTCTACCTCTTTGATGAACTTTAGCTGAAAGTATTAACAGATGTTAAGTATCAGTTCGCTTTGTATTATGTGTCGTAGCGCAGTCTGTCTGATCCAATACAAAGCACTCTAACATCAACAACGATTTATAGTTAAAAAATTAATTAAATAAACTATTTAAACAGTCACCTCTCTAAAAGTATGACGATGTTACTTCCAGTAACGTGTAGAATCACTGTACAAAATTTCACGATGTTTCGTGCATTGGTTCCAGAGTTATAACGGAACATACAAACAAACATTCGCATTTATATATATATATATATATATATATATATATATATAAAGATTGATTTTAAACAAATTAAGGTACTTTGGGATTATACCGACCACACCCAGTATGAAGAACACAAAAATATAAATTTATAGAAACATACATAATAGAACGAAAAATCAACTCTTTAATTACAAAATTACAAACTTACAACGATTATCAATTGTTAATGAGGTCAGATTCCGTTATATAAAATACCCCCAACGCTTAAACTTTTTTCAATGAACTTACAACGTTATAAAACGATGTAGTTGAGTAACAAAATTAACATTCCATCAATCAACAAGCATTTCCAGGTATTGTGATCGGTATTGTTGTCGCTGTTATCTTATCTTTCTCGCTGTTATCTTATCTTTCTCGAGAATCCCGATTACGGCAGGCCGCGCGGCATCACATGATTATTTAAGTTTTTGCACGGTACATAATTGCGTTTCCATTACAATTCAATTTATATTTCTGACCAGCCCCTATAGAATTTGATATTTTACTGATAGGTACTATCTCGAGGGATGTTTTTCTGTCGTTGACATCAGCGTGGGGGTAGCACCGAAGGTGCTGCCGAAACCCGCGCTGATGGCCGGAGGCATTCGCATTTTGGGTGGCGGAATGTGATCAAGAATAAAAACAAGTTTTGTGAGTTTTTTTTCAATAAAGAGTTTAGTTTTTTTTTGGTAATGTTTGTTTTTGTTGAATTGCTGTGTTTTGGAGAAATGTAGGGGTAAAACACGGAAGTACAACAAAGCGACGCACCAACTGAACAAGCGGCGAGACTCTGCAATCACGTTATCTACTAGACCGCTCGACTTTGACCTATGTCTGAGGATGAGGAGGGGTTTGCGATAAGACAATACCTGTTTTATAATGACGAAATATTTTTCTACGCTAATATAGTAATCAGTAGAAACAAAATGTCAAATAACGATTCATGACTGGGTGTGGTCGGTATAATCACAAAGTACCCAAATTAACGCAATACGATATGAATTTTAGGGCAGCTAAAATTCACTAGTTCCATTTATAAAAATTTTTACATTACTATATAATGCCTGAAAAATGTCTCTAAGTCACATAGAAGTAAATAATTCTCCTTGTACTCTTTTCATTTGTTATAAACTATGTGAGAATGGACCATAAAACATTTGGATTTGGTAAAATATGTAATTGTAGACTGATTCTTTCTGTACATTTATGTACTGAAGGGATTTAAAAACCATACATAACAAGCTGTTTCTGCTTAAGCATAAAACATAAACTAAATGTTAATCAAAATAAGTATCACTACACAAAGAAAAATAAATTCCATTGCAAAAGTCCTTAAAATTAAAATCCTCTTAACTGAAAATGCGTTATAATAACATAGGAATTGTTTCACAAAACTAGAATGTATATAGCTTTGGGTAAAAAGAATATTGAGAGAAAATCTTTGAATTGTAAATAATAAAGTAAGTCGTCCATAAATCCCTGGTCTTCGCCATAGTACTCCTGGTGTAGATTTTTTACGCCCTAACGTCTTTGAACATTAAACTGAACAATTAAAAAAGTCCTGGCATTATTCAAGCTTTTGGCCATTGCACTTGTTTTCTGGTCGCGTTTTCTGCAACCTACCGTGGTGTAAGTTTAACGATTTGTATTTATCTAAAGCTTTGTGATACATGTCCTTTGTTTTTTTCGATGGATAAAAATTATGAATAGTACATACACTGGTTTTCGGCTTTTGCCTTTACTTGCTTGTTTACGTCATGACTATTAATAAAATTAAATACATGTTATCATTACATGTTCAATGAAATCTTATGCATTAAATATATTACAATATTTATCGATGTTATAAACGTGGAATGAATTCTAATTTAAAAATTAATTACTCATAATATAAGGTTTTTTAACAATTCACCTTTACTATGTACTGTTTCCATCATTGAGAAATCTTATACAGGAGGTTTTTGCTATGAATAAACTTTAAATATTCTGAGCCAATGTTTAATATAATTTTATTTGTGTAATATGGCTTGTAATAATTTTGAGAGAAGTTTAAAAGTGCACTTTTTTCTATACTACGTAAAATTAGGTACGTAAAAGCAACAATCTGAAAAATCCAAATTTTTTTGTAAATAGACAAATTAGCAATACCGTAAACGGTTATATCGATAAAGGTTTCAAGCTAATAAGTCTTACAGTAATATATTGACACATACAACCATAATCTATTTAAAGGAAACAGATTTAAATGTGTTATTTAAATGTTTATATAGTAGGTAATCATATTAATATATAATTTAATAACGTGTATTTCGTTAAACTTTTGGTACTACACATGACTAATTAAAACGTTATTTCAGGTAGAACTACGTGATTTCAGATAAGAAATCATTGTACACTGCTTCCCACTATATGTTTTGTGTACAGAGAGGATGAAATAAAGTACAAAACACAAATTAGCAGGTTCTACAAAACGTACCTTAAAATGCTACAAACTATAGTATAACCCCAAGAAAAAAAAATCTGCTTAATATGTTAACTGTTCTGGTGATTAATGATGTGATAGATATTCGTTAAAACTAGGAACTAAACTGTTTTAGGTAGCAAGTGATATTGAGATCATAAACTGTGATTTTTAGTAATGAAAGTACCTCATCCATGTAAGTCCTGGTCCTGGTCCTGGACATCAAATAGTGTTTCCTTGCTCTACTTCCACGACTAGTTGTGAGTTGGATGAAGATTAAAAAACGGTGCGACATTTCACTTTCAAATTATTAACAAAAACATTAAATTATTTACCTACGTTGTTTCCATGGATATTAAATAATATGTTATGTACCCTTTTGCACGTTTCTCATCTGCTTTTCTTATCTTTGCGACGTCACGACTGCTACTAACATTTAACCGATTTCTTGTTACACAAACACATGCATTCTAAGGAAACAAACGTTTGAATAAAACACAATAACATAAGTTATAGTATAATTTATCCCTGCCTCAAGTTATGTACTAGATTATTATTTATACATTCATTATCTAGGGATATTATTCGACATGGACACTTCATACTCTTGCTATTAATTAGTCTACATTAACGTGCTTTTAAATTTATAAGAAAATAATATAACTAAACACGTAAAAATGCTTCAATAACCATATAAAAATGTATGCTTATGTTAAAATGCGAACTTTTTAGAAGATTTTAGGATGGATATAATACCTCAAAAGTAAAACGTGAGGACATCGGAGAGCTTATTACTTACTTTATTATGTCAGCGTCCCAAGTAAAAAAAAGGCACATTGTGGGAGAATGTACATAGCTTTAATATCAAATACTTGCAATGAATTCCTTATAAAGGCTTCAAAGCTTGAAATTGAGTATAATAATTTAATGTTAAAATACGGCAATATAGTTAAGGTATTACATCCTGTAGGATTGTTAGTGCATAACCTTAACTATTAGATATGCAGATTAAAGTTTATTAATACGAATTTAAATAATTCAATGAAACACTTAAAAGGATCCTTTGTTTTATTTCCAACAAATAAAGGAAACCGGCAGTTTATTTAGTATACACAAAATCCGTGCACACGAACCACAGATGGTGGACTGAGTATACGGGCGAGTAACGCAACTGTTGATTTACAAAAATATTATATTTTATTTTATGAGTATTTCATAGAACGACGTCAACAATAAAAATATCCTTATTGTCTAAACCAATGACAACAGTCAATCATTATTGAAAATCTATTTGATGATATTATTTCCTTGGCTGTAATAATAATGTTCAAAGTGAATTACTATTATTTAAATCAGTTTAGATATATATAAGAACATTTTGGTTAAAACTTGTCTTAGCTAAACATAGGTTTTATATGGTCCAGTACCTTGATTGCTAGATTACTAAATGTTCAAATGATAAACAGTAAATATAACACATTTTAATCAATTGGAGATTTTATAAACTACTAAATGTATTTGGGCTGTATCGCCAAAAGAGTTGGAGATTTCGGGGGGTTAATTATGTATATGGTTTAACTACAGATTTTTTGTTATTAAAAAACCATAAAAGGTTTGGAATTTGAAAACTCTTAATAACCATAACCATAAAAGAATTCCCTTAGTTTTTCTTAAAGAAATGTGTATTACATTTTAATCTATATATACATATATATATAGATATATATATATATATATATATATATATGAAACCAAGCGTGTATTATAATTATATTACTCAGACATTTGTTTAGTATGATATTTAATAGTTGTTTATTAACATTTTAAAATGCACTCTGCTTTGGATATTTGTTAGTTAGGTAAAAGCAAAAAAAAACCACAAAATCTACTTACGTTTTTAGATAACAGTAGCGTAAACAGTCATAAAGGTACAGATTCATGGCAAGTGTGTCTAAGTTATAATCTATTACCAACATAACTATACAACAGAAATATTTATATAAAAATGTTTTATTCGAGAATTTGTGTGCAGAAGAAAGAATGATCAGAATGAGAGCTCTGAGAGCTTTCAACTTTAAGAGCTTCCTCCCTCTAAGAGATTACAGCCACTGGGAACATTACAACTATGGAATTTCCTGGCCTTTAAAAGATCTCGGTCACTAAGATCCCTCTCCTCTAAGATTTGCCTGTTAATAGTGTCTTGTTAATAGTAAACAAGCAAGTGAAGTGGAAAAACTATAAAAAAGAAACAGTTGAAACATACAACAGTAGACATATTATATCTTTTAAATGTCCATAGAAACAAGAAAAAAACATGCATTACCAAGATTTTTATAAATACAATACTGCTATTTACAAAATTCGTTGCACTGACGCCATGTTAGGTTGGAGAAGCACGACCAGTGCAATGGCCAAGAGCTTGATAAGGACCAACCCTTTTTAATTGTTCCGTTTAATGTTCTAAATTGTTCAACAGGTAGAATGAGGAACATCTACAACAGGAGTACGCTGGCAAAGACCAGGATCGAGACAAGGACTTATAGATAAGTTACTTTTCTTCTTCCAAAGGTTTTTCTTTCATTATTCTTCTTAATGAAAGTAAATTTACATCCTAGATTTAGCGATAGTTAACCACGACAAAAACAGTGAACCAGTTCCAATGGAATTATAACGAGTTTCCAGTTAAAAAGTAAAATAATTTTTAATTAATTTTACAATAAGTTTATTTTCTTCTTTTAACTTGACTAGCAAGTAACTTTCGTATGTTTTGTGGCCGAACTGAAAGAACTTGTGATCTATGGTTTTATATTCCTTCAATACTCTAATTGTACAGAAAAGAATTAACTTACAAGAATTAATTTACAACTATCTTCTCTAAAATTTCCAAATGTTTTAAGATCCATTCTTCATATATTTGATAAAAAGTGTAAAGATGACCATGAAGTACCTTTTACTTAAATGTGTCTGAGAGAAATCTTTCAGGCATTTTATAGTAGTATAAGTATTGATAATACTTTTTAAATTAGTAAACGTTAGCTCATTTAGGATTAAAATTCAGAACGTATTGTAATAATTTGTTTAAACTCAATGATTTCTGTAAAAGTGTTTGCACAGATTTTAGGTGATTATAGTCTATTTATTTTAATTTAATCAACTAGTTGTTGACTGAGTTTGCTTTCTTGTTATATAGCTTGTTTTAAGAACTTGTGATTTATAGTTTTTAAATCCCTTTTGTACTCTAAGTGTACAGAAAGGATCAGTTTACAACTATCTTCTTGAACACCTCCAAATGTTTTGAGATCCATTCTCACATATTTTATAAAAAGTGAAAAAGATTACCAAGAGAATTATTAAGTTAAATGTGTATGAGACACATCTTTCAGACATTTTATTGTTGTGTAAATATTGAAAATAATTTGAAAATAGTAAATTTTTGCTCATTTAGGACTAAAATTCAAAAAAGTATTGCGTTAATTTGTTTAAACTCAATGATTTCTAAAAACGGTGTTGCACAGATTTCAGGAGAACTTATGGTCTATAACTTTTAATTTATTCAATTATTTGATGAGATTAAAACCAGAGCTATCATCAAATTTACAAGAGAATAGAAATAACCGATTAAAATTATACAGTTTTAGAAACATCTTCTTAGATTCCATTGTCCAAGTTTAAATGTTTAACTTAGACTATTAATTAAATAAGTTTACTCCGAATAAATTAAAAAAAAATATATATTTAAAATAAGTCCCCAGGTTCTAGATGGGTATAAAACATCACTAAATTGTTTATCGGGATATCATTTTCATAACACACTGACAGGAAAGCCAATCCTACTGCAAAATCAGATGGGAAACAATTCAAAAATAATTGTTAGGAAGTGACGAGTTATTTAGCCTTAAAGGTGTTGAAGTTTATACCCAGATACCGGGGTAACTGAGGCTTCTTGTTTTTATGTTAGTAATGAGGAAAAAATGGTATTAAATTTTAGTAGCAGCGTCGTGACGTCGCAAAGATATAGAAAAGCATATGAGAAACGTGCAAAAGGATACATAACTTATTATTTAATATGTTCTATTGTATGGAACAAACGTAGGTATATAATTTTATATTTAAGTTAATAATTTTTGAAAGTGAAATGTCGCAACCGTGTTTAATCTTCGCGTCCAACTCACAACTAGTTTCGCGGAAGTAGAGCCAGGAATAGAATTTGATGGCCAGACCCAGGACCAGGACTTACATGGATGAGGTACTTTCATTACAGTTTATGATCTCAATAACACTTGTTACCTAAAACATTTTAGGTCCCTAGTTTTAAAACGAATATTTATCACATCTATAAAGTACCAGAAAAGTTAACATATTATACATATTTTTTCTTGGGTTTGTATTATAGTTGTAGCACTCAAAGGTACGTTTTGTATAGAACTGATAATTTGTGTTTTGTACTTTATTTAATCCTCTCCGTACACAAAATATGGTAGTAAAATAGGTGTAAACCATCATTTCTGCTCTGAAAACAGAAGGTAGTTCTACCTGAAATAAATGTTTTAATTAGTCCCAGTGTGTATTAACCAAAAGTTTTAACGAAATACATGTTTATCTACATTATAACATTAATATGAGTACCTAGCCATATAAACATTTGAATAACACCCTATATTAAAGATTTTATCCTTTATTAGATTATGGTTGTATGTGTCAATATATTACTTTAAAGACCTATTAGCCTGAAGATTCTTTAATATCGATATGACCGTTTACGGTATTGCTAATTTGTTCTATTTACAAAAACACTTGGATTTTTCTGATTGTTGCTTTTACGTACCTAATTTATTAACGTAGTATACGAAAACAGTGCACTTTTGAATTTCTCCTCTCAAAATTGTTAAAGGCCATATATTAAAAATTGACTCGGAATATTTAAAGTTTATTCATTGCAAAAAACCAACCTGTATAATATTTCTTCTCAATGGATGGAAACAGTACATAGTATAGGTGAATTAATTGTTGGAATATGTTTTATTATACATAATTATTTTTTAATTTAAAATTCATTCAACGTTTATAACATTCATAAATATTGAAATATATTTAATGCATAATATTTCATTGAAACATGAAATTGTTAACATGTACTTAATGTTAGTAATTACTCATGACGTAAACAAGAAAGTAAAGGCAAAAACCGAAACCAGTGTACGTACTAATTCATAATTTGTAATCCATGGAAACAAACAAAGGACAAGGTATCACAAAGCTTTAGATAAATACCGATCGTTAAACTTACACCACGGTAAGTTGCAGAAAGGCGACCAGAAACAAGTGCAAGATGGCCAAAAGCTTGATAAAGGCCAGGACTAATTTAAATTGTTCAAGTTTTAATGTTCAAAGACGTTTAGGGCGTGGAAAATCTACACCAGGAGTACTATGCCGAAGACCAGTATCGAGACAAGATTTTATGGACGACTTAATTAATTATTTACAATTCAAAGATTTTCACTAACTCATCTTTTTACCCAAAGCTAAATACATTCTAGTCTTGCGAATATATCAATTAACGAAAAAAAAACATTGAAACAATTCCTATGTTATTATAACGCATTTTTCAGTTAAGAAGATTTTAATTTTAAGGACTTTTGAAATGAATTTATTTTTTTTGTGTAGTGATACTTATGTTGATTAACATTTAAATATGTTTAATGCTTAGAGCAGACACAACTTGATTATTTATGGTTTTAAATCCCCTTCAGTATTATAAATGTACAGAAAGAATCCGTCTACAATTACATATTGTTAGAAAATATCCAAATGTTTTATGATCCATTCTCACATAGATTAATACAAGAGAAAAGAGTACTAAGAGAATTAATTTACTTACATGTTGTCCTTAGAGACCTTATCAGGCTTTATATAGTAGTGTATAGTTGTGTAAAATTTTGAAATAAATTTAAAACTATTAAATGTTAACTACCTTCGAATTAAGATTCTTCACGTAACTTGCGGTTAATTTGTTTAACCGAAATCATTTCTAAAAACTTTTTGTACAGATTTGAGGATGATTATGGTATATATCTATTTACTTTATTCAATTAGTTTTGATGAGCCTACAACCAGATCTTTCCTTTAACTTGTCTTTTTAATGTCCAACTCGTAGTTGTTAACAAAATTTTTCACTAAAACTTGTTTAATGGAATGTAATTTTCATCACACACACTGACAGGAAAGCCAATCTAATTCAAAATCATTCAACACAAATCAAAATGTTTTGTTTCAAAAGTCACAAGCTATTTCACTTTAGAGGTGTTTATACCCAGATTACCGGGGACCGGGAGAAACTGAGGCACTGGTTTGTCACATGCACATATTAAAGTTAAACTAAATAAATGCTAGTAAAGATTGTTTATTCAATAATTCTGGTCTTATTGATTTAGCCCATGACGTAAGTTATACAATAAAACGTTATTTTCTTACGAGATATTTTAAAATAAAGAATGTAAATTTTTTAACTATATTTTGAAGAAACTCAACATTTTCAATTGGTTAAATGGGTGGAAACTTTTTTACAATACGAGTACATAAAATATTCAATATTAAATATCTAATATGAGTCCTCACTCTACTTCACAGACATGCCAGTTCCTCACTAACTGGAAAATTGTAATGGTGAATGTGATTTGAAGAAACGTAACGACTCAATAAACATGCAGATACAGTAACTCGCATAATGACTTAAATTTAATAATAGCTCTAATTTTAAGTTTTGTATAGTTTTAAAATAGTTATAAAAGAAGACTTAATATACTGGCTCCTTAGAAATACATCTTTGGTTATTAGAAAATATTTGTGACATTTATTCTAAAATGAAATGATTGCTTTAGCTTGTTGTTATAGGTACATCACCCTATAACAACAGCCTAAGCATTCAATTTCATTTTAAGAATAAAATGTCACAAATATTTTCTAATAACCAAATTTTTTCTAAGGAGCCAGTATACATAAAGTCTTCTTATAACTATTGTTTAAAACAATACAAAACTTAAAATATGAGCTAATATTAATTTTAAGTCATTATGCGAGTTACTGTATCTGCATGTTTCTAGAGTACTTTTACGTTTCTCAATCCACATTCACCATTACAATTTTCCAGTTAGTGAGGAACTGGCATGTCTGTGAAAGTAGAGTGATGACTATATTATGTATTTAAAATATTGAATATTTTATTGTTACTTATTGAAAGAAAGTATCCACCCCATTTACCAATGAAAATGTTTGAGTTTCTTCAAAAATATAGTTAAAATTTACATTCTTTATTTTTAAATATCTCCGGTAAGAAATAACGTTTATAGTATAACTAACGTCATGGCTCAAACAATAAGACCAGAATTATTGAATAACAATCTTTACTAGCATTTTATTTAGTTTAATGTTTAATATGTGCATGTGCAAACCAGTGCCTCAGTTATCCCGGTCCGGTATCTGGGTAAAAACACCTCTAAAGTGAAATAGCTTGTGACTTTTGAACAAACATTGATTTGTGTTGAATGATTTTGAATAGATTGCTTTCACTGTACATGTGTGATGAAAATTACATTCCATTAACAAGTTTAGTGAAAAATTTATAATAAAAAAAAAAAAAAAAAACAACTACGAGTTGACGCATAAAAAGACAGTAAAAGAAAGCTCTGGTTGTAGGCTCAACAACTAAGTTGAATAAAGTAAAAGATATATACCAATCCTCCTCAAATCTGTACAATAAGAGGTTTTTAGAAACTGGATTTGGTTTTTTTAAACAATAACGCAGTACGTTAAAATCTTTACTTCGAGTCATTTAGACATTTACTAGATTTAAATTATTTCAAAAATTTACACACTATACACTACTATATTAAAGCCTGAAAATGTCTCTAAGACACATGTAAGTAAATAATCTCTTAGTACCCTTTTCTTCTTGTTATAAACTATGTGAGAATGGATCATAAAACATTTGGAGTTTTTCTAAATATGTAATTGTAGAACTGATTCTTTCTGTACATTTAATTTAATACTGAAGGATTTAAAACCAGAAATGAACAAGTTGTGGTCTGGCTTAAGCATAAAACATTTTTAAATGTTAATCAAACATAATATCATTTTGAATTTTTGTTTTTAAATTATTTTTTTAAAATTTTTTTTTTTTCTACACAAAAAAATAAATCATTTCAAAAGTCCTTAAAATTAAAATCTTCTTAACTGAAAATGCGTTATAATAACATAGAATTTTGTTTTCACTGTTTTTTTTCTTTTAATTGATTTATCGCAAGACTAGAATGTATTTAGCTTTGGGTAAAAAGAATAGTTAGTGAAATCTTTGAATTGTAAATAATTTTTAATTTAAAGTCCGTCCATAAATCCTTGTCCTCGATCCTGTCTCGCATAGTACTCCTGGTGTAGATTTTCCACGCCTAACGTCTTTGAACATCTAAACTGAAGGCAAGTTAAAATAGTCCTGCCTTTTTATCAAGCTTTGGCCATTAGCAACTTGTTTCTGGTCGCCTTTCGGCAACCCTACCGTGTGTAAGTTTAACGATCTGTAATTTATCTAAAGCCTATGTGATACCTGTCCTTTGTTGTTTCCATGGATACAGAATTTTGATATTACGTACACTGGTTTTTTCGGTTTTTGCCTATACTTTCTTGTTTACAGTCATGAGTATTACTAACCATTAAGTACATGTTAACATTTCATGTTCAATGAAATATTATGCATTAAATATATTTCAATATTTATTGAAAGTTTATAAACGTGGAATGAATTTTAAATTACAAAATAAATTATGTATAATAAACATATTCCAACAATTTAAAATTCACCTATACTATGTAACTGTTTCCATCATTGAGAAATCTTATACAGGAGATTTTTTTGCAATGAATAAACTTTAATATTCCGAGTCGAATTTTTAATATATGGTCCTGTAACATTTTTGAGAGAAATCAAAAGTGCACTGTTTTGTATACTACGTAAAATTAGGTACGTAAAAGCAACAATCAGAAAAATCCAATTTTTTGTAAATAGACAAATTAGTCAAATACCGTAAACGTCATATCGATAAGATTTCGGCTAATAAGTCCTTAAAGTAATATATTGAACATACAACCATAATACACTAAATAAGGAATAAATCTTTAATATAGGGTGTTATTCAAATGTTAATATGGTATGTACTCATATTAATGTCTAATTTTAATAACAGTGATTTCGTTAAACTTTTGAGGTACTCACATGACAATTAAAACATTATTTCAGGTAGAACTACCTGTTTTCAGACAGAAATGAGGTACAACCTATTCCTACCATATTTTTGTTGTACGGAGAGGATTAAATAAAGTACAAAAACACCAAAATTAACATTCATACAAAACGTACTTTGATCTACAACAATAATACAAACCCCAAGAAAAGTCTGTATAATATGTAACTTTTCTGTACTTTAAATGATGTGATAAATATTTCGTTAAAACAGGACCTAAACAGTTTAGTCACAAGTGTATTGAGATCATAAACTGTAATGAAATACCTCATCCATTGTAAGTCCTTGGCCTGTCCCTGGCCATCAAATTCTATTCCTGCTCTACTTCCGCGACTAGTTGAGAGTTGGACGAAGATTAAACACGGTTTGCGACCATTACACTTTCAAATTATTACTAAAATATAAAATTATATACCTACGTTTTTTTCCATGTGATATTAAATAATATGTTAAGTATCCTTTTTGCACGTTTCACATATGCCTTTTCTTATCAGTTGCGAACGTCACGACCTGGCTACTAACAATTTGAAACCATTTCCTCATTACTAACATAAAACAAAGCCTCAGTTTTGGGTTTTGTGTTGTGTTGTGTGGGGGGGGGGGGGGGGGGGGGGGGGGGGGGGGGGGGGGGGGGGGGGGGGGGGGGTTTTTGGTTGTTTTTTTTACCCCGGGTACTGGTATAAACTTCATACACCCTTTAATGCTAAAATAACTCGTCACTTCCTAACAATTATTTTTGAATTTTGTTCCCATACTGATTTTGCAGGTAGATAGGCTCTTCCTGTCAGCTTGTGCAATGAAAATCATATCCTCGATAAACATATTTAGTGATTGTATTTATACCATCTTGAACCTGGCCTATTTTTAAATATATCAAATTTTTTTTTACTTTAATTCGGAGGTAAAACTTATTATTAATAGTTTAAGTGAAAACATTTAAAACTTGGACAATGGAATCTCACAGAAAGTTTGGGTTCTAAAACTGTAAAATTTTAAATCGTAATTTCTATTCTCTTGTAATTTTGATGATTAGCTCTGGTTGTAATCTCATCAACTAATTGAATAAAATTAAAAGTTGTATAGAAAAAACCCCCCAAATTAAAGTTCTCCCTGAAATCATGTGGCAAACACCGTTTTGTAGAAATCATTGAGTTTAAACAAGATTAACGCAATACTCTTTTATGAATAAAAAAATTTAATCCTAAATGAGACACAAAATTTACTATTTTCAAATTTATTTTCAATATTAACACAAACTATAAAATGTTCTGAAAGATGTGACCCCCAGAGAACCCATTTTAACCTTAAATAATTTCTCTTGGTAATCTTTTCCACTTTTTATAAAATATGTGAGAAATGGATCTCTCAAAACAGTTGGAGTTACTGCACCCACGACACTTCACCCCACTGAACAGGGAGCGAAAAAAGCTACTAGGCTATGACACCTCGAGACACAATGGCAAAAGCCTAACCGGCAGAGTCTGAAAAGATGTGGGCGATACCACCCCCCCCACAGTCACAGCTGACTTGAATTTGACTTTACATTTGGAGGACCAAGAAAGATAGTTGTTAAACTGATCATTCTGCTACACTTAGAGTACAAAAGTGATTTAAAACTATTCATCACCAGTTCTTAAAAACAAGTTATATAACACGAAGAAAGCAACAACTCAGTCCAACAACTATTTGAAAAAAATTAAATTTAAAATAAATAGACTATACATCACCTCAAATCTGAGAAAACAACATTTACAGAAATAAAATCAGTGAGTTTAAACCCAAATTATCGCAAATACGTTTCTGAATTTTAAAATCCTAAATGAGGTCTAAACGTTTACTAATTTTTAAAAGTAATTAGTCAATACCTTACACTGCTTATAAAATGCCTGAAAGATTTCTCTCAAGACACGATTGTTAAGTAAAAAGGTTACTTCTTGGTCATATTTACACTTTTTTATCAAATATATGAGAATGGATCTTAAAAACATTTGTGAAATTTTAGTGAAGATAGTTGTAAATTAAATTTCTTGTAAGTTAATTCTTTATGTACACAATGTAGATACTGAAGGAATTATAAAACCCATAAAAAAAGGAAAAAAATTCACAAGTTCTTTTCAGTGTCGGACCACAAAATCATCCGAAAGTTTAACTTGCTAGTCAAGTTAAATCAAGTGTAAAATAAATACTTATTGTAAAATTAATTAAAAATTATTTTCCTTTAAACTGGATACTCGTTATAATTCCATGTGGAACTGTTCACTGTTTTTTGTACGTGGTTAATTGATCGACTAACAATCTAGGCATGTAAATTTTATCTTTCATTACAGATGATAATCAAAAGAAAAACCTTTTGGAAGGAAGAAAAGTAAACTTATCTATAAGTCCTTGTCCTCGATCCTGGTCTTTGCCAGCGTACTCCTGGTGTATATGTTCCTCATTCTACCTGTTTGAACGATTTAGAACATTAAAACGGAACAATTAAAAAGTCTTGGCCTTATCATGCATCTTGACCTTGCACTGGTCCGTGTTTCTCCAACTCTAACATGGCGTCAGTGCAACGAATTTTGTAAATAACAGTAATAGAAAATTGTATAAAAATCTAGGAGTAATGCATGTTTTTTTCTTGTTTCTATGGACATTAAAAGATATAATATGTCTACTGTTGTATGTTTTCAACTGTGTTTCTTTTTATAGTTTTTTCACTTCACATGCTTGTTTACTATTAAACAAGACACTATTAACAGGCAAAATCTTAGAGGAGAGGGATCTTAGTGACTGAGATCTTTTAAATGGCAGGAAATTTCCATAGTTGTAATGTTCCCG
This sequence comes from Homalodisca vitripennis, assembly GCF_021130785.1. Lineage (NCBI taxonomy): Eukaryota > Metazoa > Arthropoda > Insecta > Hemiptera > Cicadellidae > Homalodisca > Homalodisca vitripennis. The sequence continues at coordinate 95,613 of NW_025776618.1, read as the reverse complement.
AGAGGATGTAATCATCTTATAGGGAGGAAGCTCTTAAAGTATGAAAGCTCTCAGAGCTTCTCATTCTGATCATTCCATTCTTCTGCACACAAATTCTCGAATAAAACATTTTTATATAAATATTTCTGTTGGTAATAGTTATGTGGGTAATAGATTTATAACTTAGACACACTTGCCATGAATCTTGTACCTTTATGAACTGTTTTACGCGACTGTTATCTAAAAACGTAAGTAGATTTTGTGTAATTTTGCTTTTACCGAACTAACAAATATCCCAAAGCAGAGTGCAATTTTTAAAATTTATAATAAACAACTATTAAATATCATACTAAACAAATGTCTGAGTAATATAATTAATAATACACGCTTGGTTTCATAAATATATATATATATATATAGTATAAGATATATATATTATAATATATATATTTATATATATATTAAAATGTAAATACACATTTCTTTAAGAAAAACTAAGGGAATTCTGTTTATGGTTATGGTTATTTAGGAGTTTTCAAATTACTCAAACCTTTTATGGTTTTTTTAATACAAAAAATCTGTAGTTAAACCATTTATATATATATATATATATACATATTAACCCCACCGAAATCTCCAACTCTTTTGGCGATACAGCCCAAAATACATTTAGTAGTTTATAAAATCTCCAATTGATTAAAATGTGTTATATTTACTGTTTATCATGTTGAGACATTTAGTAATCTAGCAATCAAGGTACTGGACATATTATAAACCTATGTATTACGCTAAGACAAGTTTTACCAAAATGAACTTATATATATCTAGAAACTGGACTTTAAATAATAGTAATTCACTTTGAACATTATTATTACAGCCCAGGAAATAATATAATCAACTAGAATTTTCAAATAAAGATTGACTGTTGTCATTGGTTTTAGCCAATAAGGATATTTTAATTGTTTGAACGTCGTTCCTATGAAATGAAACATAAAATAAAAATATAATATTAAGGTAAATCAACAGTTGCGTTACACGCCCGTATACTCAGTCCACCAACTGTGAGTCGTTGTGCACGGATATTGTGTATACTACATAAACTGCCGGTTGTCATAAATAATTGTAGGAAATAAACAAAGGATCCTTTAAGTGTTTTCATTGAATTAATTAAATTCGTAATTAATAAAACTTTTAAATCTGCCATATCTAATAGATAAGGTTATGCACTAACAATCCTACAGGATGTTATATACTTAACTATATGCCCGTATTTGTAACATTAAATTATTATACTCAAATTCAAGCATTGAAGCCTTTATAAGGAATTCATTGCAAGTAAATTGATATTAAAGCTATGTACATTTCTCCCACAATTTGCCTTTTTTACTTGGGACGCTGACATAATAAAGTAAGTTATATAAGCTCACCGTATGTCCTCACTATTACTATTGGAGTATTATATCCATCCTAAAATCTTCTAAAAAGTTCGCATTTTTAACATAAGCAATACATTTTTATATGGTTATTGAAGCATTTTTACGTGTTTAGTTAGATTATTTTCTTATAAATTTAAAAGCAACCGTTAATGTAGACCTAATTAATCAGCAAGAGTTTGAAGTTGTCATGTCGAATAATATCCCTAGATAGATGATGTATAAATAATCATCTAGTACATAACTTGAGGCAGGGATAAATTTTACTATAACTTATGTTATTGTTTTTTATTCAAACGTTTGTTTCCTTAGAATGCATGTTGTTTGTGTTAACAAGAAATCGGTTAAATGTTAGTAGCAGTCGTTGACGTCGCAAATCTAAGAAAAGCTGATGAGAAACGTGCATAAGGATACATATCATATTATTAAATATCCATGGAAACAACGTTAGTAAATAGATTTAATGTTTTTGTTAATAATTTGAAAGTGAAATGTAGCACCGTTTTTAATCTTCATCCAACTCACAACTAGTCGTGGAAGTAGAGCAAGGAACACTATTTGATGTCCAGGACTCAGGACCAGGACTTACATGGATGAAGGTACTTTCATTACTAAAAAACACAGTTTATGATCTCAATATCACTTGCTACCTAAAACAGTTTTTAGTTCCTAGTTTTTAACTGAATATCTATCACATCATTATGCACCAGAACAGTTTAACATATTAAGCAGATTTTTTTTTCATGGTTTACTACTATAGTTTGTATCAATTTAAGGTACGTTTTGTAGAACCTGCTAATTTGTGTTTTGGTACTTTTATTTCATCCACTCTGTACACCAAAACATATAGTGGGAAGCAGTGTACAATGATTTTCTTATTCTGAAATCACGTAATTCTACTTGAAATAACGTTTTAATTAGTCCATGTGTAGTAACCAAAAGTTTAACTATAAATACACGTTTATTAAATTATAATATTAATATGATTAACCTACTATATAAACATTTAAATAACACATTTAAATCTGTTCCTTTAATATATTTAGGATAGTATGTGTCCAATATAGATACTGTTAGACTTATTAGCTTTGAAACCTTTATCGATATAACCGTTTACGGTCATGCTAATTTGTCTATTTACAAAAAAAATTGGATTTTTCATATTGTTGCTATTACGAACCTAATTTATACGTAGTATATGAAAAAAGGTGCACTTTTAAACATCTCTCAAAATTATAACAAGTCCATATTTAACACAAAATAAAATTTATATTTAAACATTGGCTCAGAATAATTAAAGTATATTCATAGCAAAAACCTCCTGTATAAGAATTTATCTCTACTCACAAATGATTGAAACAGTACATAGTATAGGTGAATTGTTAAAAAAACCTAATATTATTAGTAATTAAATTTTAAATTAGAATTCAGTTCCACGTTTATAACATCGAAAAATAGATTGTAATAAAATTTAATGCATAAGATTCATTTGAACAAGAAAATGAAAACATGTATTTAATTTTATTAATAGTCCCATGGACGTAAAACATCGCTCGTAAAGGAGCAAAAGCCGAAACCAGTGTAGTACTAATCATAAATTATTATCCGCGAAAAAACAAAGACATGTATCACAAAGCTTTTTCCTGATAAATACAAATCGTTTAAAACTTACACCACGGTAGGTTGCAGAAAACGCGACCAGAAACAAGTGCAATGGCCAAAAGCTTGAATATTGCCAGGACTTTTTTTAATTGTTCAGATTTAATGTTCAACAGACGTTAGGGCGTAAAAAATCTACACCATGAGTAATATGGCGAAGACCAGGATTTATGGACGAATTTACTTTATTATTTACAATTCAAAAGATTTTCTCTCAATATGTTCTTTTTACCCAAAGCTATATACATTCTAGTTTATTGCGATAATTAATTAAAGAAAACAACATAGAGAACAATTCCTATGTTATTATAACGCATTTTCAGTAAAGTAGGGATATTAATTTTAAGTACTTTTGCAATGATTATATTTACTTGTGTAGTAATACTTATTTTGATTAACATTTAGTTATGTTTTATTCTTAAGCAGAAACAGCTTGTTATGTATGGTTTTAAATCCCTTCAGTACAATAAATGTTACAGAACGAAACAGTCCTACAATTACATATTTTACCACATCCAAATGTTTTATGGTCCATTCTCACCAGTATTTTATAACAAATGAAAAGAGTACAAGGAGAATTATTATACTTCTATGTGACTTAGAGACAATTATTATCAGGCATTATATAAGTAATGTAAATATTTTAATAAAATGGAACTAGTGAATATATTAGCTGCCCCTAAAACTTCATATCGTATTGCGTTAATTTGGGTACTTTTGTGATTATACGCGACCACACCCATTAATGAATCGATATTTGACATTTTGTTTCTACTTATTACACACATATTATTCGTAGAAAAATAATTCGTCATTATAAAAACAGGTATTGTCTTATCGCAAACCCCTCCTCATCCTCAGACATATGACCAAAGTCGAGATGGTCCTAGTAGAATAACGTGATTGCAGAGTCTCGCCGCTTGTTCAGTTTGTGCGTTCCGCTTTGTTGTACTTCCGTGTTTTATCCCCTACATTTCTCCAAACACAGCAATTCAACAAAAACAAACATTACCAAAAAAAAACTAAACTCTTTATTGAAAAAAACTCACAAAACTTGTTTTTTATTCTTGATCACATTCCGCCACCCAAAATGCGAATGCCTCCGGCCATCAGCGCGGGTTTCGGCAGCACCTTCGGTGCTACCCCACGCTGATGTCCAACGACAGAAAAAACAACCCTCGAGATAGTACCTATCAGTAAAATATCAAATTCTATAAGGGGCTGGTCAGAAATATAAATTGAAATGATAATGGAAACGCAATTATGTACCGTGCAAAAACTTAAATAATCATTGTGATTCCGCGCGGCCTGCCGTAATCGGGATTTCGCGAGAAAGATAAGATAACAAGCGACAACAATACCGTATCACAAATACCTGGAAATGCCTTGTTGATTGAAGGAATGTTAAATGTTGTTACCTCAATCTACATCGTTTTATAACGTCGTAAGTTCATTGAAAAAAAGTTTTAAGCGTTTTGGGGGTAATATAACGGAATCTTGACCTCATTAACAATTGATAATCGTTTGTAAGTTTGTAATTTTGTAATTAAGGAGTTGATTTTTCGTTCTATTATGTATGTTTCTAATAAATTTATATTATTTGTGTTCTTCAAACTGGGTGTGTCCGGTATAATCCCAAAGTACTAACCTTAATTTGTTTTAAATCAATCTTTATAATATATATATATATATATATATATATATATAAATGCGAATTGTTTGTTTTGTATGTTCCGTTTTATAACTCTGGAACCAATGCACGAAACATCGTGCAATTTTGTACTGTGATTCTACACGATACTGGAAGTAACATCGTCATACTTTTAGAGAGGTGACTGTTTGAAATAGTATAGTTTTTATTTATTAATTTTTTAACTATCAATCGATTGGTTTATGTTAGATTGCTTTGTATTGGATCAGACAGACTGCGCTACTACACATAATACAAAGCGAACTGATACTTAACATCTGTTAATTACTTTCAGCTATAAGTATCATCAAAGAGGAAAAAACATTTGTTTACGATTTAAAATTTAGAAAATGTTTATTGAGTAACGTGCTTGATCATTACTGTAATGCAGAGTGCTTAGAAGACGGCATTGGCCCTAAATTTAAATTCAGATAGCACCAATTGGAACAATAAACTAACTAAATGCAATGAAAATACTATTAAACGCTTATTATGAAAACAACCTCATTGTAAAAATCCAGTGAATGTTTCCACATAAGGTAATCGAATTTGGTTACATGGGAGGTACATGAAAAGAGCCGTAAATAAGACACTTTTTGAACGAAATTGGGTTATTCTTTGATACAATTTTCTTGAAGGCACACTCCTATTTATAATACTGGAAATATATTAGACAGAAAATTAATTTTAAAAGATCGAATTTGATTCATTAATAACCTAAGTAGTTATACCGAGAATCATCCATATACATTAATTGTTCTGAATAACTTATCAACACCTAGCAAAAACCACGAAAGAATTAGAGGCAGGAATATGGTACATACCTTTCATAATGCGCCCAATGGCCCCTCACGATGGAACGGCTATCCAATTAACTCAGCAATGTTTAGAATGTGATAAGAAAAAGAATAAGTCAATATAGTGTACTGTTTTCAACGGAAATTGCGTGCGAAGCCGCGGAGAAACCTTCTAGTGCGTTTTCTAAAAACGTCTCCCATTTGTTGTACAGATAGAGGAGAATATATATTCTATATCTTTTACTTTATTTCAATTAGTTGATGTGATTACCACGAGAGCTTTCTTTTACTTTACAAGAGATTATAACATGCCGATTGTGATGGATACAGTTATAGAAACAACTCCCTTAGATTCCTTTGTCACCTTTACATGGTTTCACTTTACAATTATTAAGTAATAATTTTTACTCTTGAAAAAAGTATAAAATGCTGTATTTTGAAAATAAGGCCTACACCTAGTTGTATATGAACTTTTCCACGACAAGTTGTTTATCGAATATAATTTTCGTCACACACTGACAGGAAAGCCAACCTTCTGCAAAATCAGATAGGAACAATCAAAATGTTTGTTCAGAAGTCACAATCTATCTAACTTGTGATCCATATATCCGGGACCAGGGGAAAATGAGGCACATGGTTGTCACATACACATATACATGTAAAATATAAAATGGCTAGTAAAAGATAGCAATTCAATATTTCAGGTGCTATTGAATTAAGACCATGATATAGTTATAACATGAACTTTTATTTTTTACGGAAATATTTGAAATAAAGAATGTAAATTGGCAACTGGATTTTTTGAAGAAACTCAAAACATTTACCAATTGTGTTAACTGAGGTAAATAAATTTTTTTCAATACGTACATATAATAATAAAATAGTTGAATAAATAATATTAATCATTACTCTACTTCTCAGACATATCACAAATGGTTTTCCTTACTAACTGAAACATTGCAATGGTGAAATGTTATTGAGAAACGTAACGACTCAATAACCTTGCAGATAAATTTTAACTCTAATGGATGGCTTTAAAGGTAAGTTCAAAAGTTCAAGTTTTGTCTTGTTTAAAATAGTTATCGGAATAACCAGCTCCTTAGATCTTTAAAAGAATATCAGAAAAATAATTTGCGACAATTTATTCTTAAAACTACTTATTGTCCCTTAGCTTGTATGTCCGTTAGTAGGAAAATGATCATCCGTTAATAGGTAATTGGGATAATTATGTATTCCTGAGAAATATGTAATTAAAACATATTTCATAATTTAAAGATAACTTCACTTAAAAAGCAACTCAACCCGGTTTTTGTACATTTGATTGTATAATATTACAAGTTCGCCCCAGGGCTCATAGAGGGATTTTGGTTATTGGTTAAATTAGGAAGTAATGTTTAAAAAAAAAGATTTTTCAGTTTTATCCCTTTGGTTAAATTCGGAAATGAAGTTTCCAAATGTCATGTTCACAGTTGTATCCGTTTCTCGAGAATCCGTGCGGTGTTCCTAACTGTTCTCTACCGCTCATCCTAATTATATGTTGTTTAAAAATACTCAATATATGTTGTAAAAAAATTAAGTGATGTTAGCATAACTAATATGATTAACAAATTATGAATAACTAAAGTCCAAGGTTAGGTTAGCCAGGGAATGAAAAGTTAACCGTAAATACTAATAACTTGTCAAAAAAATAAAAACTGTTGTTTGCCCATTAGTTTGTCAACGATTTAAAACGCAAGTCATGGCTTTATAAAGTCTCGCCATGGAGAGTCCGTCAAATCACAGAGACCAAATATTTAACCATATTTAAAAGGAAAACTGTAGTTTACATTGACGACTAATTTTGTTTGGGTATGCCCACGACTTGCCAACTGACAGTGACAGCCATGACCGTGGGAATTTCGATTAAGCAGGGCCATTAATCCTACTGCCATAGTCAATCACGACGGGGAGGTTTTTGTGCTAGCTGGCCCCCTATTCTACTGGCTATAGTCAATCTCGACGGGGAGTTTTGTGCTAGCAGGCCCCCTAGCCTACTGAATATAGTCAATCTCTACGGGAAGTTTTGTTCTAGCAGGCCCCCTAGCCCCTAATGCAATAGTCCAATATCAACGGGGAGTTTTTTGTTCTAGCAGGCCCCCTAGCCTGCTTATATAGTCGAAAAAAAATCTCGACGGGGAGTTTTCGTTCTAGCAGTCCCCTAGCCTACTGCGATAGTCCAATCTCGACGGGGGAGTTTCGTATCTAGCAGCCCCTAGCCTATGCGATTAGTCAATCTCGTACGGGAGTTTTGTTCTAGCAGGCCCCTAGCCAAATGCTATAGTCAATCTCGACGAGGAGTTTTGGTTCTAGCATGCCCTCCTATCCTACTGCTATAGTCAATCTCGACGGGGAGTTTGGTTCTAGCAAGCCCCGTATCCTACTGCTATAGTCAATCTCGACGGTTAGTTTTGTTATCCTAGCAGGACCGCTAGCCTACTCCTCTAGTCAATCTCGACGGGGAAGTTTTGTTCTAGCAGGCCCCTAGCCTACTGCCGGTGTCAATCTTTTTTCTGAAGAAGTTCGCCGAACACGATGTTCCTCGCGTAGACTACGTCATCGGATACCCTATAAGCATGGACAAGGACCACGATGTCTTTCTGGGCGTCGAACTCTACCGCACAGCAGCCCGCGGGTAAAACAGTCAGTGTGAATGTCAATTCTGACAAGACCGATTGTCTGACCTTGACTCTCGTGACCGGTCATCGAGCATGCGAGATCAGTGGACTGACGTCACCGTACAATTAACAGCGAAATTTACTGGAGAATACTCCAATCTTTTGATCCGTTTTAGATTTAACTTTAAAGACAATGCCCTCAAGTCGGAGAGTTAGAATAAACCCATTGCCATACAAACTTTTATTGTCGGCTATAGTTGTGTTATTTTTTTGTTAGTGTTTTTATAAACATGTTAAAAATTCACTGATTTATACTAAGTGTCTATATCAGATTCGATATTAATGTTATTATAACTAATAATAATTCCCTATTAATTAAGTTTGAAATGACTCATACTATTTTTAAACTATGTAATGGTGCAGCAGCTTTTTATAAATGTATTAGGCTGTTGTTCATAAAAGAAGTAATTAAGAATACAATAACTTTGAAAACGTTTTAAATGCTGTTCATACATAGAATTTTAAGAAAGTATTGGTTTTTTTACATACTCAGGTCTTATGTTGGGTAAGATGAGAAATTGCGACGGTTTTATTATATGAGTCTACTCAGGATGACATTCAGTAACTGGTTATTTCGAATATTGAGTTGGTCACCGTTTTCAGGCAATCCAGAAACGATTTACGTTACTCCTGCGAGGATGGGTTTTTTAACAGCTCGTGTACTAAAACCCAATAGTTTAATCCACGCTTTCCCGATTTACTGTCTCACAGACTATGCCCATAAATGTATCTTTACTTAGGACACAAGAAAGAATTTTCTTTATTAAAATCTTATTTTAGTTAATACTTCAACATTTTTTCTTTTTGCATTTACAGGTTTATGTCTTAAAAAGTTAATATGTATTTCCAACCAGATAGTAAATTGTTGTTGTGATGGAAAACGAACTAGACAAGATAACAATAAAATTATAAAACCACATTGAAGTGCAACAGTTTTACTTTAAATTATTTAATATCCATGGAAACAAAAGAGGATACAAGTGTTTACATGTGTTTTGTTCAGTTAACAGTTTTATGTCATACCGTTTAAAAGTTTTTATTCAACTAGCAGCGCATCAATGAAGCACCACTAGGAACACAATGAAATGGCCAGAAGCAGGACCAGGTCCAGGGTCAGGATCAGGTATCACAAGGATAAGTTACTTTTATTATTTAGATATATTTTCCTCTATCTCTTGATACACCAAACAGTTTTACATCCTAGACTGTTATTCTCTACAGAATCACTGGAATAGAGCTTGTATGTAATAAATTCTAGAATGCAAAGGAAAATATAATTTCTAATATTGTATTATTATTTCCATCAATTATAGTCTAATTTGGTAAATTTATATCAAAATCCATTTTATTTCGGTAGAAAAAGCTATTATGTTACACTAATTTAATTTTAATCCTCTCTGTACCAAAGGCGTACAGATATAATATGTTTACAAATTATTCTCCTAACGATTCTTATATTATGGTAATTCATAACTCATGTCTTACAACAATATTTCTGGCATCTTCAAATAGTCTAAATATTGAAAATGATTTAATGTTGGTGTATGCTAGTTTTTTTTTTTTGCCTGATCCGTGTGTCTTATGTTCCAACCAAGATAAAACTACTTGTTTCGGGAGCTAGGGGTTTGCCAGGCATCCGTCTTCCCACGCTTTTGATCGCGTGTATATGAGTGGTTACAGCATTCAATGGTTCCTCACCCTGCAGCATCAGCTCCACAATGGTGTCTGCCAAAACATTGCCAACTGAGGTGGCAACTGTGTAGGCGAACGTTCGCCTGGCCTCGGTAAAGCGCTCGCAAAGCGAAGAAGGCGTGATGAACATCATCATCTTCCTCAATCCAGTAGCACACCGAGGCGACCTGACTTTTCCCATTCTGTACTGGTACTTCCTAAAGTAACCGTGTCCCTGTCACGAAATGACACCGGTAGAAATCTCTCCGTTGACACGATCTATCCAGGGTTGAAGCTTTCGGATGAGACGGAAGGTCCAGCGACCGTCCGATCTTTTCCTCCACCTCCGCTGTTAAACCTACAGAGTCTCCACCCTGGCAGCAGCCAAGGCATCCTCTCTACCCCACTCGGCAGCCTCCCGAAAGACGGTCCTGTCTGTCGATGGTCAGCACATCAATGGGAATCACCCCAGCCACGACCACCATGGCCGTACCGGAACCGGTGCGATAGGCGCAGGCGACCCTAAGTACTGCTCTTCTCTGTACCGCTAACAGCCTTTGACTGTATCGCCTTATCCTCATGACACCCGCTTACACCTCTGCGCCATACAGAAGGGTTGAGTTTACATTAGACATGAGGAAGGATGTCTCTCACTTGACCTAAGGCTTCCTACATTAGCCATTAGCCTGCCGAGAGACATAACCACCTTAGAGGCTTTGTCGCACACCGCCTGAATGTGCTCTTAATACCGAACACGGCAGTCAAGTAACACACCCACGTACTTCCGTTGCAGTCCTTTTCCGAACTTCGACACCCCCCACCACATTCATAGAGATCAGAGTGGGTATTATCCTTCGAGTGAGCATAACGATTTCCGTCTTGGCGACCGCCAGCTCAAGTCCGTGGCTCTTCATCCAGCCCTTGACCCGAATCATTACCTAATTAAGGCGTAAATGTGTCAAGTCCGGAGTCCTCGCTGTGATGACCATCTACGTCATCGGCATAACCCACGAGGAAGACGTCGTGGGCATCTCGAGGCGAAGCAAGCCATCGTATGAAACATTCTATAGGTCTGGGCCGAGAATAGACCCTTGAGCCGAACCGGCAGTGATCACTTTCTGTCTCCTTCCGTCTTTGGTTTCATACAACAGCCGAAGATTCTTCAGGTAGTCCTGCACAACGACCAGTAGACAGTCGGTCAAGCTAAAAGTCCCGCTGCAACGGCTCCAGCATGTCCTCCCACCACCGAGCAGAGTTAAAAACGCGTTCTTTACGTCAAGGCATCCGTCGGCACAACAGCACAATCGTCCGACCCTGGAGACAAGCTGTTTCGGCTTGCTGGACGACACTGACCACCTCTGTAATGGCGTTTAGTTTAGAGTTGAGTTCGCTTTCGCGAAAGCCGTGCTGCCCAGGGAGAGAGTTCTCCGGTGGCTTCGATGGAAGACTGCAATCTGGGCTTCAGCAACCTTTCATAGATCTTCGGGTCTCTTTTGCCTTTGCTGATCAGCGCCAACCTAGAAACGTGCCAGCGAGACGGGAAGACACCCGATACCAAACTCTTGTTGCGCATTGTAGACATCGCTGCTACAAGCTCCTGCTCTGTAAAAATGGGAACATCTGCAACCGGCCTCGCCACTATCTCCTCCCGCCCTCACAGGGTGGAGAGCTTTCACGATCGCCGAAATCATTCCAGAAGGCATTTCCGTGCTATTAGCCCCCATTCCTCGGAGCTTTTTTGTCACAAGTCTGTATAATCTTCCCCAAGGGTTCGAGTTCAACCTCCTGGCAGAGCTCACGAGACTTGCTCAGACGGATTGCTGCATTCAGAGCTTTCTTAGCAGCCTTATGCTCTGCCGACCTAGTTATAGCTTCAGACCGGTTTCGTGCTAGCTGCGCTCTACGTCTGCACATTAGTGCAGTTCTTCTGAGCTCACAGATTTCGTCCGTCTAACCAGAAGGCTTAGAGACGGCTCCGGTAGGGTCGTTTCCGAGGCTTTGACGAATCACAAGCGTGTTCTATCAGCTTCATGGAAGATTCTATACAAGCCACAACCTCAGCTGTTGCCGTGGACTCGGGAAACATCGGAACACCAGCCTCGATACTAAGATCTAGCTGCTCGACGAGTTTTCCCCTGTCCAGCTAGCCAGATTCCAGCCAAGAGTGTTTCGGGTATTCGCTCGCCGCGGCAACCGATTATCGATAAGATGAAAAGCGATGAACTGGTGATCACTAGCAGTGTACGCGTCCATCACTCGCCATTCCGCTACTAAAGGGTTCAAATCGGCCGATACCAGTGTAATATCTGGTATTGACTCACTAAGAGTGCTTTGGAAGGTCGGCCTTGTCCCATATATTTACGACTTCCAAATCGAGTCTCAAGACCATCTCCAAAATATGTCTTCCCTCACGTTTAGTAGTCACGGGCATACCCCTTTCTTTCGGCCCGTACGGGCATTGAAGTCACCTCTATAACACGCCCAGGGACGTTTCGGAGACTGTTTTCCAGCGCTTCCCAACCTTTCAGATACTCGCGCAGAGTAATTGTGGAGAGGTTACAACTCTGTAAAATGTTAAGGCTCTGTTCAACTTAACCCAGACATTACCGTCACCGGGAACCATGACTGACGGTGTATGCTAGTTTTAAAATGGTTAGAATGCCTTAATAAAATTGAGTTTGGTTGTTTTTTAAAATCAATAAATATAGAAGAAAACGTTATGGTGAGTTTTATAACAGAAATATAGTTTATAATTGTTAAATTATTCAATTAGTTTCCTAAATTAACACCAGATCTCTTCTTCAGAACAGTAAATAAGAGAAGGGGAACATAAGTTATACATTTATGGAAAACGCCTGATTAGGTTCCAATATAAATAAAAACATTCTATTTTTCCCTGTAAGTTATTACAAATAATAGTACAATTTTTATGAAAAATAAAAAGAACCGATATGGAGAATAATTGGTCGAGCTGAACTGATAAATCGAGAGGGAAAATTGCGGGAGTAAAGCACTTTAATAATTTTCTAAGCAATAAATATATCATGCAACTAACCAAAGAATGCTTATTTATTAAAATATTCTAATTAATGATTATGATTAACATCAGTTTAGTTTCAGTTAAACTATTTAAAGTGGTCACATGTTATCAAAAGATATGCGATATGGAAGATCCACCAAAAGGTATAAACAAGAACTGATACTTTGTGAAAGTTGAACGTTGTTAAAACCTTTCGGTTTTTTATGAGTGTTTAACTTAGTTAATGCAGTTTTCTTAAAACAATTGTGATGCTGTCTTTTAATCTTCCTCTTATTTAAGCAACAAACTCTCACAAAAATCAAAATATAAGGACACCATGTTTTAGAACGACTACACAATAAGCTTGTTTGTACTAAATTGTAAGAATTTAATTTTTCCAAGGAGCTATTGTTTGATTTCTCTGAAAGCAGTATGTTGCGACACCTGCAGTAGTTTATTATCTTCTTTTTTAAGACTACACGACCATCCAGGCTCCCCCCAGGATGGCGTCCTTTCTCCTTGTTAATATACCACCTGTTTATGTCTGTAACCATAGTGATATTTTTAGCAAAGGTGTATTCAGAGGAGATGAAAAATAGTTCTTGTGACTGCTAAATATAAAACCACAGTCAGGGAGTTGACTTGTGCAACCCTGAAGAGAGCAGTAAACTGGTGTGATAGGATTGATGTCTAAAGTTTAGTTAATGTAGTTGTGCCCTAATGTTGTCGACACGTGACCGGATTGGGGACCAAAACTGGAAAGGTTAGTTGCGAGGGGAGTATGGTTACTAATGCAGTACAGGCTTTCGATCAGAGGGTCTTGGGGTCTTGAGCCGAAGCTATTGCAGTGGCTTTATATCTCCAGGATTAGACCTGGACTGCAGTTTGGGGCTTTTGTCTCATGGATAAATACTAAGTCCAGACTAGCTTGCATCCTAAGGATAAAACGTCTCGTAATGACCGGAGCTAACCCAGCTGACTCGTTAACTGCCTTAGATGGTTGTCTTAATCTTGCTAGTTTGTGCAAGTTTATGACCAGGAGGATTGTTTACTTAGTTCAGTAGGAATTGGCTTATCTCATCTAACGGTATAAGTGAGTTGTATATGGTGTATTACATATGATTTACAAAAATTTTACCCAACGATTTTCCTTTGACAAATCCTTCAGGATTATAATATTTTTAACGCAGGAATTTATCAAGGATGTTTCACATATCAACGCTAAACTCTGGGATTCCTTAAAAATTTGGGTTATAAAAAACGATAACCAAGAAAATTATAGATATATGTTTAAAATTTTACGATTTACAATTCAATTAGAAGCAACTGAAACTTTAATTAATTTATTAAAAAAAATGTTTTAATGTTACCATCAAATTAAACTGTATAATATTTTATCATTCTACTATACATTCGGTTTTGTTATCCATATATCTCGTTTATGTGCAGTCGTCTAATGTGTGCATGATAAACTGACCTGTTTGTATATTCTTTGTATAATAACATTTTTTAAACATCGTCTAATTGGTATATTTAATAAAGTAATTGATTGTTAAATTCAATCCTACTTTGATTTAATAATAATTCGATTAAATATCTTATAATTACAACAATAATACCATAAGTAGATTGTTTTAAATTACAATTTTAGATATTATGCTCATTTATGAGCTTCGGTTCTTCGAAAGCTTTGTAAGTTCATCACTAAAGATAAAACAGTAAATATTATTCTATCACAATGAGCCTTAGTTACCTGAAATGCTTACTTAAAACGTAAATAATATCTCCGGTGTCCAAATTCTACTACGAGGTATTATATTCATATGTGAGAAAATGAATTAATTGCTATCACATGATGATAAATCGACTTACAGGATTATCTCACAATGTGACTTTGTTGCCTATTGAGACACTCGCCTATTAAATACGTTTTGGGAAAGGCACAAAAAGCTAAACACAAGTATATTATAAGATATCAGAATATGCAAATTGGTTTAATATGTTATTACTGCCATCCATACGAGTATAAATTAGCATATCGTACTTGTCGTTACTATTTAAACCTAATATGATAAATGATATTTATTTGCGGATATACTGAATACTAGAATACATTTTGTGTTGTAAGACGGTTAGCGGCGAAATACTTTATTTTTTAATTTTTTAAGTATGAAGTTAGTTGTTAGAGAATACTTTAAAATACAAACACGCAGACATTTGTGTACCTTAGTAATAGAGATATCAAATTTAGTTAAAATATGTCCAATAGGGTTAGCGTGATTATTGCAATTCTAAAACATTTTCGGTTCATAATATAAAATTAAATATGATTATTGATGCATTATAGTTATGTTATTTGTTATATTATTTTTTTATAAATTTAAAACTAGACTATTGTACATGAATTAGCATTGATATAACGTTTCGTTTCTAAGGGTGTCCCTTGATATTGTATCTAAACATTAATAATGTACTATAAAAAATCATAAATTTAGACTTGGATCTATCTTATTATTACTTTTATAATTATGTTTTATTCACACGTTTGTCGCAGTAAAATGTACGGGTTTGGGTAATCAGATAACAAGCGATCTGTTTAGTGCCAGTAGTAGTCGTGACGTCAGCAATATAAGAGACTGGTGAAACGGAAGCAGCAATTTACATAAAACATTATTTTATATCCATGGAAACAACATAGCATATGTTGTTTCAATTTTTTTTTAATTAATCCTAAAGTGTTATTTAGCTGCATATTTTAAAACTTCGTTCAATTCACAACTAGCCCCGGAAGTAGCACTAGGAACATGATGTGATGGTTAGAAGCGGGTCAGGATCAGGACTTATATGGATAAGTTACTTTAATTCAATATAAATCATAGCTTTTACACAATATTTCTCGTTACACAAAGGAGTTTACATCCTAGTTTTAGCGATTATCTACAGCAAAAAACACTAGAATAGTTTATTTTGTCGTGCTAATAGAAGTACAAATTAATTATTGTTAATAAAAAACTACATTGTTATGTATTGTGTAAAAACTACTGATTAATGTTTGTTGCTGTGTATCCTCTCAGTACCCAAAAGAGTTCAGGGAGAATATGGTTACATTAATCTATATACCTCTACATTTGAAAGCAAAAAATATTGGCGGTTTTCACGTAGTTTTAAAAGAAAATATATATATCTGTTTATGAGAAACATTTTCTAACTTGTATTTTACAGCAATCTTTCTAGCATTTCTAGTAAGTAAGATAATCGTAATTAGTTGAAATAAATCAATGTTTTCCTTTAAAATATAAAAAAGCTTACTAATTTTAGTTGTAATAATATAATAATTTAAAACTTAGTGCCAAAAATTGTGACATAAATATGTTCTAAAAGTTTTAACTCATTATATTAGTTACTAAAATTCACGCCAGATCTCTTTTTCAAAGTACAAGAGGTAATAACGGATAAAGTAAAATTATACAGTATTAGGAATGCCTGATTAGATTATAATATATTTAAATATTAAAATTCCTCTTTGTAACTGATATTAATGAAATTTCTGTTTCATGATCAAATATAATATATCGTTTTGGAGAATAATGTGTCAGCTAAACTTCTAAATCAACTGTGCACCCTGGCGGAGTGAACCTTTGCCTGAATAACCCTAGCAAACATATTCGATAGAAATGTGAGTTAGAACTGCATCAGTACATATTTTAATCCACAATCCAAAAGGCAGGGATCCCAGTGGCACATAGAATACTCTTCCAAACACAAAAAAGTGCACATGAGAAAGTCTCATATCAAAACAATGCTGTTTATCATCTTTGACTTTCGAGGAATATAATCGCAGCCTTTTATCTGAAGATGTTCCAGACTAAAACGCCGGATCGCCTGCGTTGACTGCCGGCATGATCTTCAAGCTCCACCACGGATATTTCCCCAGAAACACGTCCTTCGTCGTTATCATCTACCCTACCCAGAACAAGACCCCCTTAGTGCCCCAGCCTCATCACAGCCCTGACATAGCTCTGTGTGAGTTTGTTATGTTCCACCGACTGAACAGAGAGCTGAAGGGAAAGCACTGGGAATTGGTGGAGAACATCCAAGCCGAATTTATAAGGTTCCTCCCGCTCATAATTTTTGCCCTTCTTTTGGTTATTTTCGCGATTTAAGTTAATTACAGTACGACGTGTTTCTTAATTTTTTTCTGCGAGGGATTTTGAGGTAAGCACTAAATTTATTGTACGTTTTATTGAAATAGTCTTCCTGATCTGATATTAAATTAATTTTGTTGCATTTTTTATTGGAAAAAAATAAATTCATAGAAACTACAGAGCAATCTGAATAACTTATTCTCGAGGAACAATAGAGCATAATAGAATCATACAAGTTACATTTTGTTCATGCTTGCAAGAAAAGTGAATTAAAATTGAACTTTTTCAATAACTTTAATTTAAATTTGGAAATTTAGTAAGTTATTAATATTTAACTGGACCTGTTTTATTGTGAATTATGAATTGGAAATTAATTGAACATTTATAATTAGTTGAGAGGGTTGTTATCTGAATTGCAGAGACTTGAAAGTTAAGGTTCTACTAGTGTAAAGAGAAGTTTAAATTTTTATTTTTGAATTGTGAGTGTACTCAGAAGTGAACATTCTTATTTTAGTTATTTCCAACTGGTATTTGATTTTTATTTAAAAACTTTATTATTTTATCTTAGAAGAGAGCTCTGATTTTTATTTTGATATATTTGATTAATATTTTTTATTTCTTGCTAAAGGAACCCTTTTGATTTACTAAAACGTTTTGTCAATTCTTTGTGGAAAATAGAGTGATACAAATTCTGAAACGTTAAACTTATTAATTTGCCAGTTTAAAATAAATCTATTGTTTTTATTTAGAACTGTGATTTTTATCTTAGACAAACCAAATAATATTTAATAGTTAACCAATTTAGTAATATATTGTACTGAATATTCACTAGAAGCTTACTATTCAAAAAATATTTTGTGTCGTCTTGGATGTCTGATTGATATTTTAAATATTAATACTCTGGAATATTAATATCTACAATCCAAGTCGTTATAGATATGTAAAATATAATACAAGAAATTGTTTTAGTATGATAACTTTCATTATTAACGTTGCTATGTCTGTTAATAAAGCATAGCTTTTTATGCGCATAAAAAGAAATCATTACTCTAAAAGTATCCACATGTTGTTTGTTAAAATTATCTTTGCAAACATTCAGCAATTATTTCCGTTCAACTGAGTGTGTTTGAATATTTATCTATACAAAACGTTTCTAGTTTCCACCATGGTAACACCAATGTAAAAATTTTAGCCGAACTGGTGATCCAACTCTCATGGAATGAAAGCGCTATAATTGAACTCGATATTGTTTTTACATAAATTATTTTCATGAAAATTTCAGGTCTGTGGGTTTGGTAGTTTTTAATAATATACTGTTTAAAAGTTTGGCAGACAGAAATGACATTTTTCCAGCTCTCAAATGTTTGTAATCTTTTTATGTCTGAGCCAATTTAAAACGGAATTGGTTATAGGCACGTTCTTGGGAAAATCTAGTTTTAATTTGCTTATCCATTACGCGATAATAGGCGTGGAATAATCCTACACTATCATAATATGAAGACTTTAATTGTTTTAATAAATACACAATAAATTGCCATACAAAAGTTATATTACTTACTGATACACAATAAAATGCGAAAATAGCGACTATTTAATTTTGTATTATCCACTTCAACAACCATTGCTACACCGCACTCACCATTATATCCATGCCAACATTATTTATCAGAACATTTAATATATACAAAAATAACGTAGAGTATGACATAAAGTAGGAGTGGGTAAAGAATCAAGGCACACATAAAATTTGTAGCTTTACATATCGTTAAAACAAAATTTTACAAACAATATATTAGGAAATATATACACATTGGTAGTAAATTTAAGTTTTATTACATTTACCTAAACAATAATTATAGTACACTTTTAATGTTATTATAATATTTCCCTACATTTAGGCTAACATGTTTTATAAATGTTTATAACGTTAAATGTAGGTAAGATAAACAGTTAGTTTTGACATTTAACTGTCTCAAATCTTTATAACTGTAGAAAGAAAGGTTATGATCACACACAAAAAAGGGTGTATGACAGTGGTGTCATATATCCTCAGTAAATGACACGGAAAAATCACAATCTGACCTAGATAATGTTAATAACTGGAGCGTTCTTAATAATTTGATATTTAATGTCTCTAAATGTCACGTGATGTGATTGACCAGGTTATAAAACAGTACAATAAAAAATTATAACTTAAATGGCGAAGTAATTACAAGAGTTAATTCAATTAAAGATTTAGGAGTTGTAATTAGTTGTGATTTATCATTTGCTACTCACAAAGAAAATTGTGTCAATTCAGCTAGTCGTATGTTGTGGTTTATAATAAGACAGGGTGTCAATTTTAAAAACATCAGGTCTTTTATCACATTGTACACATCATTCGTCACAATAAGACTTGAGAACGCCGTAATTGTGTGGAAACCGATGTATTTAATTCACGAAGAATTGATTAAACAAGTTCAAAAAAGATTTTTGAGGCATATTATAAATGCTTTGATATATACGTATTTAGTGCCATGCAATGAATTGTTGGAAATGTTTAGGCTGGAGAGTCCGAGTCGGAGGAGACAGGTCCTGGCGCAAGTGTACCTCTGGGGCCTGGTCCGCGGTCGGGTGGACGACGCGAACTGTTTGCGAGTCCTCAGTTATCGACTCTCCAACTCAACAGCACGAACAAATTTTTGTTTCATTTGCCCTATTAACGCATGGCGACGCGTGCATTCTTTCCTTTGTTAAGGATGATGAGGTCTTATAATACAATACTCTTGGGTGGGTCCGACATTGATATTCAACATGACAGCTTGAATGTTTTCAAAAAAAAAAAGATTACGCCATTGTTGTTATGGGATCCGTAAGTCAACGTTCTCCATAGTTTTCTCCTTTGGATGTTTTGTTCTCTATGTGGGTTTTCGTTACGTTATTTATTTATTTATTACCATTATATTATATTTATTGCATTGTTATTTTATTATATGTATTACATTATTATTATAGTACATTTAAGATATTACACTAGTTACTATAATGCTATAAATTGTTTAATTATATATTTTGTACAAGTATTTATTCTTTATGACAAAGTTTTAAAGGTTGTCTTTATTATTATTTTTGTGCCTTAAGTAAAGAATTGTGCTATAGACTTGAGCTATAAATCTAGCCACTGATGTCTGTTTTGGAATTTTTGTGAACTGCTATAATATTATTAGGGTAAATCCTGTTTTATAGCAAGTAAATAAAATAAAATAAAAAATAAAATAAAATAAGTAAAGGAATAGACTTAGTGGGGTTCCTCTCTCTGAGTTGGCATGCTACTTGTGTTACGTTCTTTGGTTTTTAAAATCACAAGTATGAGAAATAATAAGAAGCTGTATATTTACACAATCCTGTAATTTCTTACAATGTCGAGTGCCTATATAAATATTTATGTAATGAAACACAAAATAATATTGAGTAGTATGGCATACTGCTGAGCGTTTAATAATCCATTTCTCTTGGGATATAATATCAGTGCATTTATGTTAATGTAAATTTAGTAAACTTACACATAGGAAACTTTTCGGAAATAAGGATTTTTCTTCCAGTAGTCATATTCTCATTTGCCAATATGTTATGTGGCAAAATTAGTGTTTATATTGAAGACTAATAAAACAACACTTTACTTGAAACCAACATTAGTCTTTTCGTCAAATTGTAAAACCAAAGCATCAGCAATTAACGGTGCCACATTCCACTGAAAAAGTGAAATATTGCAAACCTAACAAAACAATGAAATATCGCACACTTTTCTAACTGTGTAGAATTGTTTAAAATATTACACCAAAACAGGAGTATTGCTAACAAACCAACTAACACAATAAATTTCGTTCTTTTCCTCCAATATATAACATATTTTCGAAACAGAAGCCCTATAATGGAAAAAGCTTTACCTGATTATTATCAATTATAACAGTGCTTTTGTGTTGGGTCAAGATAATTAAGTTTCAAATGTTACGATTGGGAAAACGTACGCCAAATCTAAGCAGGTTCTTTTAGTTGCAGATATACTAATAAACAATAACATGACATACCGAATAGACTGTCTGGATATTGTACCTAAACTATGATAATTTATCATGTACACGGTAATATAAGATGGGCGGCGGAAGATGTTTGTCTCGCTAGTATATATGTGTAAGAGTAATCTGATAACAAGAATCGGTATAATTATAGTAGTAGTCGTCACTGAAGAAAAAAAGGAAACAGGTGAAACATACACAAAAGAGTACATATTAATATATTTTAATATCCATAGATACAGCAAATTAACAGTATTTAAAAGTTTTTGATAAATTCAAAATGTATGTTTACAAATTTCGTTTTGTTGAACTACAACTGCGTTGAGTTGGAAGAACACATCCAGGAACAAGTGCGACGTCATAGCTTGGTAAGGACCAGGACATTTTTCATAGTTCAGTTTAACGTTCAACACGCAGGACGTCAGAAAATCACCACCGAAGAGTAAGAGTGCGAAGACTAAGATCAAGACCCGGACTTAGATGAGTTACTTTAATTTGTTAGGAATTGGAGTTTCCTTCTGCTCTTACTATTCTTCTTAGAGAGTCCTGTTTTGGTGTTCAATTGTAACTATAACACGTTTAAAACTAACTGGATTATAATCTTTTAGGGCTTTTTCAATGAATTTATTTCCTTCGCGAAGAATAGCGAAATCAACAATTAACGTTAGTATGATTTGTGTACAAAGGGTAAAATGACTTGTAACTTGGAGTTTTTAATCCTTTCGGTACTCTAAGTGTACAGAAGGAATCATTTAACGTTGTGTTTTTCAAAAGACTCTAAATTATTTAAGATCCCTTCATCAATATTTCACAAAAAGTGTAAATATTAATTAGAGAATAATTTTCTTAAAGGTGTCTAAAAGTCATCTTTCTGGCATTTTATAGTAGGGTAAATATGGAATCAAATTTTAAATTAGTGAGTGCTGGTTTACTTAGGAATAAAGATCGTAACTTATTTACGTTTATTAACTGAACAGAAAAAAAAAATGGAAAAGATAATCTGAAAAGAAAAATGGTCTGCATATGTTTTTTTATTCAATTATTTACTGAGATTACAACCAGAGCACTCATCCATTTCAATAGAGAAACGAAATGAAGCGATATAGTGATAGAAACAACTTATTATATTACATATTCATGAATAAATATTAAAGTTTTACTATAAATAATAATGTTTGTCCAATAAGTGTTTCTAGGCAAAATATATTGAACCGTTGTGGAGAATATTGCAGAGCATATTTTAAATGATGATAAGTAAAATAATTAGGTCAGTTTAGTTTTTGTGACTACTGTGTGTTTGGATAAGATACTAAGAATAACTAATCATTTTCCATGAAAAGTAAAGTTTGGTGACATTTAAAAGTTAGAGTAATTAAATTCTCTTGCAATTTTCACGTTGCAACGTAAAATAATCAAGTCTGTATAAAATATAGGTGAATAAATATTTTTCTGATGTCTTGTAAATTAAATTGTACATTAATTATGGGATGAGAATTATATCATAACTTTTTAAACAGAGTTTTTTCTTAAGTATTATTTTTTAAAGTGAGTTTTCATTAAAAGCTTTTCCATTAAAGACTTTGAACTTTCAGTCTAAGACATAGCGCAGGTTCGAATCCTGCCTTTGACCGCTGCACTTTTCATCAGTACCAAATACCTTGAACAGAATCGACTCTCCCCCCTATTCTGTTTCATAAGATCCTCGGACAGGCTAGTGGCCAATGAGGACAGGCGGAATAAGGCTTAAAAGGGGATTGACTTATCCTTTCAATAAAAAAATAAAAAAAACATACGCATACTAAAACGCTGAATTACGATTTCTATTTTAATTATTTATTATTAACGCCTTAACATATTAACCTACAAATTGTATAACTCTCAATCTGAATCTGATTATGAATTCGCTCTATTTCAACAGTATTACACGTGCGTTGAAAAACCATGACATATTACAGTATATGTTATTCAGTCATACCCATGCATAGATGAGTTGCTGTAACACCATACGGCATGATACTGTGTAACCTCATGCACATATCCATAATGACACATACATGTAAACGTTACACCTACAATCTCTGCCAGATACTTTATTTACAGACGGTAAAAATTTTCAGATTTATAGATTGTTCAAATTTTTAAATCTGGTTAATTTTAGGGTTAAAGAGACAACTGTTAAAATAGCTTAAATGTTTATTGGCCCATACAGAAATTTCTAAAATAAAAGTGTCTGCTAGTTGTTTATAAAAACAACCTTAATAAACATTTATAAATCATGTTTGTGTACTCAGTTTGCTAAAAAATTTACCTCCTAGGCAGTTTTATTTTTTTATTACTTGTTTACACCAAGATCAATGTTTAAAGGTACGTTAATGACCTTTAAATATTATGCATTGATATGCATTATAATCGAACTCGATATTGCCTTCATAGAAATTAACCTATCTTCTGTCTAGTTTGTGTTTCGCAATGATTTTAATCCTCTCTGTACCCAAAGCGTGCAGGGAGAATCTCTTTACTATTTCATGAAAAGCTTTTACATCCATAGTGGTATTTACGTGTTTTACATACTTGATAACAATTTTATAGTTGTTCAAGAGAAGTATATTATTACGTATGTCACACAGCCAGCCCTACGGCATTTCTTAGGAAGTTAAATATTCACAAATAGGTCAACCTATTGTATGAAAACTAGCAAAGATTATGAACGCTTAACTATAGCAAGTTAAACGTTACTATTCAGGATTACAAAACATAGAGTGGAACTTATTGTATAAAAATACGGTTGTGGTACACTTCAGTACAGATTAATATACTGAAAACATTATATAAATTAATCAAGCGTTTGTTATAAATTGTAATTACTAATAAGACTGTTGCATATGTTCATTCATTGTTGTCAAAAGAGAAGAACATTAAAAAAAGAAACATTGAAATGTGTCATACTTAACATTACATGATTTTTTCAGGAACGCATTATAAAAATGAGTGCAAATAGAATTACAAACACTTCTAAATCAATAACATTGTTCTGGATCTTTAACAGTAGTTGCTAATCATTGTGGAAATATCATCACACTACGCATTTGGTATGATACTACCCTAGAAACTCATTGTTAGGCCAACCAGTAAAGCCCATTTAAAGCTGCAATGTAAAAACAGAACAACTCATTAAATCGCAGCATTAGACACAGCATAGTACAATTGCAAGACACAACTTATAGCCTACAACTTGTCATGCTTTAGTTTACTGTTATTGAATTGGTGGTTACCCATAGTTACGTATAAGCTGCACACCTAACACTAAATAACATATTTGTAGAAGTGGTTTATAGAGAGTAGGCAGTTCATTTTTTATATTTATAGGATTTAAGAATTGTCTATGTCAATTCTAATGTCAAGTGAATTGATAATCACAAAAGCCATTTTAACATTTAATAATCCTTTATTGAACTAATAAAGGCATTTAAACGACTACAGTGTTACATACGACGGGATAAAAGTCAACTTTGAAGACTTTGACAACCAGGCGGTGAGGCGCTGTGTACAAGGAAGTACCTACAGTAGCCAACATATTTAACTCTGTCTGATTATATTGTTGTAACAAATGCCACGCATTCAAATATTGTTATAAAAGAGTAGAGGCAGATCCCCACTTAAGGCTTATTACGCCCATCCTCGTGGGCTTCTAGCAAGTGCGGGGTAACATAATCGTTTTATTTTTGTATTTTGGATGTATGTGGATGAATAATCAGATAAAAAAAATCGACCTAATTTTATGTTATTAGTCGTAATGTACACAAGCAAATGAGGGTAAAAACTAAAATAAAAATTCATAATTTAAACATACACAGCTGTCTGTATATTTTTAAATCCATAGAAACCACAAAGGACAGGTATTTAAATGTTTTTGATTAGTTAAGAAGTTCTGTTTACAAAAGTCGATGATTTCTTACTATGTTGTGTTGGGGAAGCACGATCAAGAACAAGATGCGATGATAAAGCTTGACAAGGACCAGGACTTTTCCACAGTTCAGCTTCATGTTCAAAGATGTTCAACACGCAGGACGTGGAAAATCTACACCAAGAGTTCGATTGCAAAGACCAGAATCAGCACAAGGACTTAGAGATGAGTTACTGTAATTATTTATAAATCAAAGTTTATGCTCTCAGTATTCGTCTTACCAAAAGCAATTTATATCTTAGTTTTTTCGATTATTAATCACAGCAAAAGGGTAAAAGTGTACCAGTGTAATAATAAAATGTTAGAAATTGAAAGGATTTCCTTAGTTTTTAAGGAATTTTACAATACGTTTATTACTTGTTTCGTGAACAGTCAATTATATATGTATAACTTTTTTCAACAAGAAGAAGAACGTGTGATTTAGGGTTTTTAATTCTTTCAGTACTTTAAACGTACAAAAAGAATCCGTTTACAATGAACTACATTAAACTGCAACATTTGTTTTAAGATCCATTCATACATATACTATTTAATATACATAGAGTATTTAAAAAGTTTAAAGAGTACTAATAGAATTATTTACTTTTAAATCTCTAAAGAGTCTTTCAAGCATTTTATAGTAGGGTACATATTTAAAATAAGTTAATATTAGTGAATGCTAACTTACTTAAGATTAAAATATAATAATTTATCGCAATAACTTGTTTAAACTCAATGATTAAATAACGATATTCTCCAGATTTGTAGAGAAATGTAGTCTATCATTTATAATTTATCAAATTAGTTACTGAGATTACCACTAGAGCTCTCTTAAAATTTACAATGAATAAAAAATTTATTATTGAAATGATACAGTAATAGGAACAACTTATTAGATTCCATTGTCACCTTTAAATTTCATTTAAACTACGCATAATAACATAACTCGGTTTCAGGCCAAAGTATAATTAATCGTTATCGAGAACATTAGTAAACATATTAAAATAATTTTGTAGGTTGTGTTGTTTCTAGTAGTTTTTTTGTGGTTACAATGTATTCACCAAATTACTGTACATTAACACCTCATAATATTTGAAAATATTCTTGGAGTACATAAAAAATAAAAAGTTATTATTGTGAAAAGGTAACATTTTACGATTTAAATTACTCATTGCTCTAATATTTGGGAAATGTTTTGCGTAATTACTTGAGTCGGCGAGTAAACTGAGTCGGTTAACTGACTTGGAGAGATGAAACATTACTCAGTGAGATCTCGGTCTGCGTGAGTAATGAAGCGGGGTGAGCTGATGGGATTTCTCATGAAAAACATGCAGATAAGTCTTTTGTATACACTAGATACTAAATCAGCCAAAAGATTTGTATGCTAAATAAATTAGCTTTATATAGTTAGCAATGTCCATTATTTAATATAAAAAAAACATTAAAAAAGTCTGACTAACCTTACAACATAATATACATGTTCCCTTTTAGTAAAAAGTTTAACATTGGTTGGAAATAGAACTAACCAGAGTTACAAGCTAATAATACGGTCTTATAAATTTAATAAATATTTTCAGTGGAAATATTTTGATAATACACATTTAGTACGATGCTACTCATGCATCTGGAAAAACCCTCGAGACTCCTCGTTTCTCATTTTTTGCTGTACATTGACACTTAAGCTGCAATCCGAAAGAGTAAAACATTAGTTAATATGTATCAGAAGACTCAACATTAGTTAAAGGCTACAGCTAGTGTGGTAATGTAGACATAGTAATTTATTGTTATATTCTTGTTGTTTATGATTAAGTATTGTTCACTGATAAGCTAAATTTCTTTATGTTCATTACTTAAAAAGGTAGTTTGCAATACTCATTATACGTATAAATATATTTTTATTTTAAAGGAAAAAGTTTACAATTATTTTTGTGCCTTGTCTACTACCAGGTATTATTTGAATTTGTTGTATAAAAAATAGGAATAATGCAGATACGAATCAGCGTTACAGCCTACGTTAAAAACTCCATTTAAAATTCATTAAAATTTGTAATTTTAGTTTAATAGTTAAATTAATTGCCAGGTTATCCTGTTAGGAGACATTCAGAAGAGAGATGCATCGTAATACAACACAAAACACTTAAACCGTTTATGTGAAACGAAGGCCTGATTCCAAAGACAAAAATTTTTTATATCTGTTATTTCGTGAGATTTTCCTTTATTTATTAAAGATTGCCGCTGTTCACAAATTTCTTTTCCTTATTGCAAAGCTACTAAACTTGTCTTTTGGGTTGTTTTAATCATCTCTGAGCCAAAAGCGTGAAGGGAGAATCGGGTTCAATCATATTGCAAATTTTATAAACAGTTACAGCAGTCTAGGATCAGTTTAACGTAGTTGATGTATAGTAATTAATTTGTTATCAGAAGGATTTTCTAACGTACGTCTTCCAGCAACTTTCTGGATATTTTGGTCAGGCTGAATAGTTACTTTATTTGAAATTAGCGTATTGTACCTAACTAACATTATTAATACCCAACTAATTCACGTTTCATGTTTAAAGCTAAATAAATTTAATACGGTTTCAAAAACTTTTGCAGAATAATACAGTATATATTCCTTACTTATTCAGTTAGATAATTAACCTATTGCCTACCACTGTCATATTTTTAGGACATATTTAAAATATTTTATTTTTTAATATATAAAACTAGGATAATAGTTAAAAACCCTCTTGTGTTACTAATTATATACTGAATTAATATTTTTAAAACTTTTATTGTCAAATTTTTAGGTTTAAGCCCTATATTTACTGCCTTTAAATAAGTAAAAAAACTACTTGCGAACCTTTCATGATACATTTATATGTACAATAAATGTTACTTATTTTTATTTGAGCTAAACAACACAAATCTCTTATTTATATAGTCATATTTCAATAAAAGTATAACTTTTCATGAAAAAAGCTTAAAATTAGCTCTCAGCCATGTTTTTTGTAAGCTGTCCTATAAATATGACAGTGGTAAATAGCAGTGGCTTACGCAGTATCTGCTCCAGAGACTAGTTACAACCTGATCTCTCCCCACCAGAGTCTCAATGGAGTGCCTGCAGTTTACTTTTGCTGAACGTTGTCTTTACTGTGATGAATCATTTTAATTCTGTGTTTTTTTATTGATAAATGTGTATTTTACTCATAAAAAATGGCAAGTACATCACAAATGACGATTGAAGAAATACTCCTTTTATTAGGAGATTTAGAAGAAAGTGAAGCTAATGTAGCTAGTGCTAATGTTGTTGTTTTACCACCACAAAATGTCGATTGTCTTACTGATGAAGAACAGTTTAATGATGATAATACTGAGGATGTGGATATTTCTGAGGTATGTGGTACTTTAGAATTAGAGTTGAAGCGAAATAATGATCTAGACTGTAAAACGTCAAATGAAAGCAAACCTACTAAAGGAAAACCCGAGAACACTAACTCTAGAAAAGTATTGAAAAGAAAGTTTAACAAACCACATAGATCCACTGATAGTAAGAAAAAGAAAGTCAGTAGAACTACCTCTCGGACTTGGAAAAAGTGTCTACCTGAGTATGGTTTTCCAGCTAAAGGAGATGGTTCTTTACAGTGTCTCAATGATTTAAAAGAAAGGTTTCATAGCAAATCACCAGTTTAAATATTTGAAAGCTTACTAACAACAGACATAATGCAAGACATTGTTATTCAAACTATGAAATACGCTTTAGAAATAAAAAATAACCAGTTGTTTGCCTTTTCAGTTGATGAATTGAAGTTGTTTATTGGCATTCTTCTGTTATCCGGGTACAATTGTTTACCTCAAGTTTCACTTTATTGGAGTACTGCAGAGGATTTAGGTGTCCCCATTGTGGCAAATGCAATGTCAAAAAATCGTTTTTGGCTTATAAAATCTTATATTCATTTTGCAGATAATGCTACGCTCAATGATGAAACAAAGTGTGATAGAGGTTTTAAAGTGAGGCCCCTCCTGGAAAAAATACAGCAATCATTTGCAAAGTTTGGTGTTTTTGAAGATAAACTTGCTGTTGATGAGACGATAATAAAGTATTTTGGTCGAAATAATTTAAAGCAGTTCATCAGAGGAAAACCAGTACGCTTTGGATATAAGTTTTGGGCATTATGTGGTACAAGTGGTTATTGTTACAATTTTGATCTGTACTGTGGTAAAGATCAAGGATGTGAAGAAAATATTGGATTAGGCAGGAGAGTTGTTCAATCTCTTTTGTTTGTTGTTGATGATCCTTTGAGCTACGAATTATATTTTGACAACTTCTTTACGAGTATAGAATTGCTTGAAGAACTCTTTGACTTAGGATTCAGGGCTAGTGGGACTATAAGAGAAAATCGAACACAAAAATGTCCCCTACCGGACAAAAAGGAAATGAATAAACTAGGTAGAGGAGGCTATGATTACACTAGTGATCTGGATAGTGGAATTATGTTGACAAGGTGGAATGACAATAATATAGTAACAGTTGCAACCAACTTCGACAGTGTTGAACCCCTGGCCAATGTTACTAGGTACAGTAAGGAAGAAAAGAAAAAAGTCCCTTTCCCAGTCCCCAAAAGTATTAAAAATTATAGTAGCTTTATGGGGGGAGTGGATCTTCATGACTGGTTGGCATCTAAATATTGTATCAAAATAAAAGGGAAAAAGTGGTATTGGCCATTATTTACCAGAATTATTGACATGACATTAGTAAATGCCTGGATTATCCACAAGCTTACATCAGACAATCCTGTTCCTCTCTTAGACTTCAGGCGTGCTATAGCTGTTCCTTATTTGAAGGCAAGTAATAAACGTCTGCCCATTGGAAGACCTTCAGTAATACCCCGTAGTCAACAAGCAGCGCCTTTTGATGACGCAAGATTTGACGGAAGAGATCATCTTTTACACGTTAGAGACAAGCAAAGAAGATGCCAAATGCGACTGTGTACTTCAAAGCCTCTTACGTTTTGCAAAAAGTGCAATGTGACCCTTTGTAAGAAATGTTTTGGCCCTTACCACTCTAAGTGAGCGTATATAAGCCATAAGTTTTTAGATTTTAGGTCTTTTTTATCTTTTTTACAATCATTTATGTAATTTTAAAGTAATATTATTTTCATATCTTAAGAGTTACTGACATAACATTATATTTTGTTAAAAAATTTAGCTTGACGTAATGACACTTAACAATACCACTGTCATAATTTTAGGACACCAGGTTATTATACAAAGACACTATGGACTACCACTGTCATATTTATAGGACACCATTTTTTTGTGTTAAAAATTCATTTTTTTTATTAAAAAAACGGTATAACTATAAATAAAATGTTATTTGGACCCAAAATCCTGAGTTTTATCGATTTTGTAAAAAAAACTAAAAAGTTGGTAATTAATGGGTTAAACATACAGCAGAGCACGTATTCATAGTATAAGAGATAAGACATAGCAAATTAAAATGATACATTAATAAAAGTTTTAAATTAAAATCCATTTCCATCTTCTAATAGTCTCCATCTCCACCCTGTAATGAATAATAGTTTAACTTTCATGTTTTGGCAAACTAGAATGAATCATTCATATATAAATGGGTCACATGAACTTCTAAATTGAGTGGACACCATTGTGAAGTTAACCATTACCCGAATGACCCCAGTATACAATTTCTTTAGTAATGTGAATTTTAAAAATTATCTGGGAATTCTATTCTTTATTTATTTATTCTTTATTATAAGTTTCATATTACTGGTTTTATTTCCGAGACTAATATTTTAATCTCATCAGGTTATAAAGCATTTACTAATGGTCAATACAAATAATTTTACTTCTAAGCACTTTTACATACGTTTACTTTCTATAATTTTTGTTTATATTAAGTCCATGAAGCATTAGAGTTCAATCTAATGACTGTGTTTCCTATTTGTATTACAAAATCTATCTCAAAATTTAAAAACTGCTCTGATATTTTTATGCTGTGTTATAAAGGCTTCTCGGCATGTTTTAAATTCCAAGAGAACTTTCAAGCAATGAGCAATGTGTAAATTACATATATTTTTAACAAGGCTGTGATAAGAAATAAGGTGCCTCAACATTCTTACGCACTGTAATATTTTTTCTCACTTTTCAAGACTCCATTTCCAGCTTTAAATAACTAAACTTGAAATATATATTAAAAAATCATTGGTATAGAATTTTTTCTGAACATAAAGGTCCTACTAATAGTTAGAAATGTTACGATCTCTATTTTTGTTTAAAATTTCAGTGAAAGGACCACTTAAGGCTCTCCCCAGGTTAGCGTCCTTTTTCCTGGGTATGGACGACCTGTTTAGGTCTGTAACAGTAGTGGTCTTGTCCCACAGGTATATACAGATGAGTTGACATTATAATTCTTGTGAATGGAAAGTTTATAAAATCACAGTTACGGAATTTACCAATGCAGCCCTGAACAAAGTAGTAAACCGGTGTTATAGGATTGGTCTTAGTGCTAACCCAGCCCAAGTTTCCCTGTCACAATTGGAAGGGGAAAACATTGGGGGCCATCGGTAATTTTTTGCCAAGGAGTTTTTTTGCTTTTTTGCTCTATTATCAAGTTCATGTCTCTAGTTAAGTTCTAAATGCTGTTGACAGGTGACTGAATCAGGGACTACAACTGCGAGGGGAATATAGTTATTGATGCAGTGCAGCCTGTCTCGATCGGAGAGTCTTGTGATTTTCAGCCTGAGCTATTGTAGTGTCTTTATATCTCCGGGATTAGACCTGGACTAACGTTTGGGGCTGTTGTCTGGTGGTTAAATACTCATCCTTTCCTAAGGGTAATCTGTCTCGCAATAACCGGAAGTAACCCAACTGACCCGGTTATTGGCTTAGATGGTTGTCTTAATCTAGATCGTTTGAGGTATTACACTTATTATGAGGCACGAAAATTTCATTAGTTCATAACGTAACGATTGCTATTGTATGATGATGCATCGACGTACAGTATTAGTTACAAACACGTTTTGTGGAAATATAAGGAAAACAAGCTAAATATAAGGATAATATGTGGAAATTGGTTTAATATTTCATTGGTGCCATCTATACAATTACCATAACGTACTTGAAATTACTATTTTTTATTTATCTTAATACGAGATTTGATGGTTATTTACTAAAATTTAAAAAAAATTGGAATAAATTGCGTTGTGTCATAGGGTTAACATCTAAATGCTATATTATTGATTTTCAATTAAATACATGTTGAAGTTTTAAAATGAAATAAAAATTTCATGAACATGTTTAGTAAATATTTTTAAATACAAATGCGCATGTTTTCTTTATATCTAAGTAATGGACATATCAAATTTAGTTAAATCTGTCCGGTAAGTTTAACGTGACTAATACACATCAAAAAAGTTTGTATTTATAATATAAACTTAAATATGATTATTGATGATTATAGTTTTGTTATTTGCTGAAGTATTTTTTTAAATGTAATATTATAGAATAATAATTAACAATTTAGTATAAAATTTCGTGTCCCTGACTATTGTTATTAAACAATAATAATGTAGCACATAAATCATAACAACTTGAGTCGGGGGACATCCTCATTAAAATGTTTATAATTATGTTTTATTCACACGTTTGCTTACTTAAAATGTATGTGATGGGGTAATCGGATAACAAGCGTTCTGTTTAGTGTTAGTAGTAGTCGTGACGTCAGCAATACAAAGAAAAAGATGAGACGTAAGCAGCTGTTTACATAAATTATTATTTTATATCCATGGAAACAACATGACATTGATATAATATAATGTTTTTAAATAATTCTAAAGCGTTATGTCGCCGCAATTTTCAAACTTTGTTCAATTCACAACAAGCCCCGGAAATACCACTAGGAACACGGCGGGACAGCCAGAAGCAGGACCAGGATCAGGATTTACTTGAGTTACTTTCATTCTTTACTAAGCAAAATAATTTTACTCCCTATCTCTCGTTACCCAAAGCAATTTTTGTCTTATTTTTGTCTTAATCACAGCTCAAAGCACTGGAACTTTTTATCGGTATTGCTAATAGTAATACAAATTAAATGTATTTAACACAAATCATTTTTATGTTTCGTGTAAAAGCCACTAATTTGTGTTTGGTGTTGTGTATAATCCCCTCAGTACCCATAGAGTACATGGAGAATCAGTTATCATGATTGTGTAGCAGCTACAGGCATACTAATATTTTGGGAGTTTTCAAACAGTTTTATTATAAATATTTATATATATCCGTTTATGAGAAACATTTTTCAACTTTACTGTTTTATGGAAATCTTTTTAGAATAGAGTTAGCAAGATATTTGTAATAAAGTGAAATTAGTTCATTCTTTTAATTTAATATATAACAACGATTTTTTCATTAGTAAAAAGTTAATAATTTATATTCAGTTCTCAAAAAATTGTGCACATAAATATGTCCTAGAAGTTTTAACTCGTTCTATTAGTTACTGAAATTCACGCCAGATCTCTCTTCCACAGTACAAGAGGAAATAAAGAGTCTATTAAAATTATGCAGTGTTTTACAATGTCTAATTAAATTCCAATGTCACATTTAAATATAGAATTTTATCTTTATACCTAATAATAATTTAATTTCTGCTTCATGATTAAATATAAATATATCGTTTTGGAAAATAATTCTTGAGCTAAAATCGAGGGGGAACCCTGCTGGATTGAACCATTGCCTAAATAACCGAAATACACATATTCGTAAGCAGTGATAGCTTTACAACAGCATCAGTGCATCTTTAAACTTGTCAGAGAATTTAAATTTTTATTGAATTATAAAAATACAATGTTCGTTATTAAAGTTTCCTGTATAATACAATATCCCCTACAATACAGCTTACGAGTACTAAAAATTAAGATGTTGCCACGTATTTAGTAACGTCTCCCAAGCGAATGTTCCTTCTATACTCAGATAAAATAACTTAAATATAAAAATTGTTTCTAGCATTTTGTTATTTTTAAGAGCAATTCTATAAAATGGGTCTGTTAGTGCAGAAGTTTTAAAGCCAATTCGCTTACTTTATACACTCAACCTGGATATCGATAGACAAATTTACATTTAAAAAAAACCAATCAATACTATAGCCAGTTGCTATAGAGCTCGAAATAGGAGAGAAAAAAAAGGGTGAGAGGTAAGTATTTTATTATTCTCTTTCTTAGTACATTTAAAAACGTGTGAATAAATGTTCAATCAATGTCAGCCAACCATCATATACAGTCCGAATATTGTCCCCTTCATGTTGTCTGATTGTGAATAGCTGTGATTTATGTGTATCTTGATAAATTGTAATTATGGTAAGTCAAGGAAAATAATCCTCAGATAAAAATAATTTTTTGATACTTCCATGATTATCGATACTCTACGATTTCAACTTCCTCTAGGTTTACATCAACTGAAGATACATATAATTACAGTTTAAAAATATTTAATTTAACCACATCGTCACTGAAATAAAACTGGGTATGAGATTTTAAGAATTACCAGGATATGTTATTATAGTGTAGCACGATGATATATAACATATTCTATTCTATTCTATATATGGAAGCCGTCATCAACGGTAAAGTTTGTATTTATTATGCAGATAATATCATGTATGAATGTTACACTGGCTGAGATTTATAACAGTTTGTCACATCAGCAATAATACTATCAACATTTCACACTGAATCAATTGAAAGTTGAGGTGTTCGATATATTTACGGCTTTCAAAACACACATACATTACTTTGTTCATGATCAATGAGGATGAAATCGTTACAGTCAGGTTAGATTCATCAAATACTATAACTCGGGAAGATATAACATTGCATTTCGCACTAACTGAATGTCTGCACGTCATGATATATGTATTGTTAACTGACATATATACTTCATATTTTTTATAATTTTCTATATAAGCATCATAGACACCGATCATGGAATATGTCAATTGATGGGATTTGGATGAGTGATAAAGAAAAGTTTTTAATTGTATTTATAGGTGATTTTAATGACGATGAGTTAGTCGTAGACTAT
This sequence comes from Homalodisca vitripennis, assembly GCF_021130785.1. NCBI lineage: Eukaryota > Metazoa > Arthropoda > Insecta > Hemiptera > Cicadellidae > Homalodisca > Homalodisca vitripennis. Next base: position 60,434 of record NW_025776618.1, on the reverse strand, counting down.
GTAAATTGGTAGAGTACTGAGCACACAAGTAAGGTATATTAAAATGTGATATATTTACTCAAATATCGCAACTTATTTGAAAATAGAAGACTGTATAATGGGAATGAATATTAATTTCTGCATACACAAGAATGAATTCTCAGATGAGGGAGACTCGTCTCTAAGAAGCAGAATCAGAAATAAGACGGATTAAATTCTTTTATTTACAGTTCGTAAGACATATGTACGCTTTTATGAAAATATTTTGAAATGTTACTTCTCCAGACGTACTGCGTAGTAAATGTGTTAATTAACATTGCCCGAATAGACAGTCAGGCAGACAAATATACTAAGAAGCTTTTATATAACCGCACTCAGGCTAAAGAAAACCTGAGACACCATTCTAAGTGATAGGTTTAAATGATGGATAGATGGATGGATGCACCATAAAAAACGCATTATTTTCTATGTAAAAGAATAGTTTTATCCAGCACTTAAAATATATGTATGTAATTTTTTTAAGAATCGTGATTCTTAATGAATCATTTTATAATTTGCTCACTAATTCACGAGATTCTTCAAAGTTTACGTGATTAGACGTCAATTAATAGTTGTCTGGATTTCTTTAGTTTAACAAAGAAAATTTTAAAATGTATTTAATTATGTTTAAGTACAACATTTAAGTACAATAATGGACAATTTACATTTCATGAAATGAATGTTGCTTTGTTGTGTTTTGCAATATTAACTACAAAATTGAGCCCTTCAGAGGATCCAATTATATGATTTACGTTTTTTCCATTTTTACTGATTATGGAGTTATATTCAAAACATGTAACTATTGACAACAATTTAAATCTCCCCATTCACCAACGTTTCAAATAATTTATTGTTTACTAAATAACTTATCAATGTAGTAACTTGTGTTTCCTAAATAACTGTAAAATTGCAGTTCAAATCCACTGTAATATAGACTACTGAAATTAGATATATAAGAACAAAAACTTGGATGAAATCTCCGTTGGTTCTTTTAGTTGCAGATATACTAGTGATAACATGATATCGAACAGTGTCTCTGGATACTGTATCAAAAAAGTTATAGTTAATATTTACACACTAATGTAAGACGAGTAACGAAACATATCTCTCCCTATGCTATGTATGTGATTGGGTAATCAGATAACAAGAAACGGTTATTGCCCGCATAGACATGACGTAAAAACAGCAAGTGAAAGTAAAAACTCAAATGAAAAAAACAGGTGAATAATAAATAAGTATTTATCGATAAAATCATGGTATTGTGTATAAAATTCGTTGAACTCACCCCAATATGAGTTGTAGAAGCAGGAACACGAAGAAGTGCGATGGCCAAAAGCATGATAAAGACAAGGACATTTTTCAATGTAATTTTAAAAGTCCTTAACCACGCACAACGAGGAAAATCTACACCAGAAGTACTAAGGCAAAGATCAAGATCATGGCAAGCATTTAAAGATGAGTTACTATAATTATTTAGAAACCAAAGATGTTTCTCTAGATATTCTTCTTACCAAAAGGAGTTTACATTGTACTTTTAGCGATTATTATTCACAGCAAAAATTTTATCACGCGTTTACATTTAACATGATTTAATCTTCTTTAAATTGCAGAAGTCTATACATTGCACAAATTCACACTATATTGCAAATATAATTTTCTCTAAATCACCAGATTGCCTTAAGGTACCAAGTGTTTACAAACCCAACACTTATATTAAAAGAATGTAATCTTTCGGTCACTAAAGGAGAATTCGAATACTTTATAACTATGTACGTTAGCTTAATTGTTGATCCTATATTCATCAGGATAATTGACAGTGGGTAGGCGCATAATAGTATTATGATTTTGGAACTAGTATTATGATAGTATTATGATTGGAAGGGGGCCGGGAGAGAGAGAGAGAGAGAGAGAGAGAGAGAGAGAGAGAGAGAGAGAGATTATGTTCTTTGTGTGGTGTGAGTGTATAAGTGTGCAGTCTCCTAATAAACTGTTATCGACATAATATTTTTGTTTTGGGTAAATTTAGTTCATATTTTTTATTATTTAGAAATTATTCATCATCACATTATCATTTCTGTTATTATTAGCTATAATAAAGCATTAGCTTTCTTGTAGTTATGATTTATTTGCTTTTTATTTTTTCTTATATCACGGAAATATATACATTGCATTATTAAATATGTATATTAAACATTTTATATAATTATACTATATATTAGTATAATACTCATGCTGTTGATCGCAGCACAATCTCCACACACATGCTACGCACATGTGGAGATCATTTCTTGTTTTTGTTATATGTTGTGATCAGTGTTTCGATGACGAAATAAATATTAAATCATTTCATTTTAAGAAAGTATATAATCAGGTTATTTCTTGATTGGAGAACAATATCATCATAATAAAACATTAACGCCAGTACGTTTTTAATAGAACAAGTAAAAACACGTGATTTAGGGTTTCAATCGTTTCAGTACTCTAAGTGTACAGATTGAATCAGTTAACATTGTCTTTATTAAATTTAAAAAGTATAAATGTTGTGAGATCCGTTTACAAATATTTACAATAAATTTATAGATTACTAAGAGAATTATTTACATAAATATGTCTGAGAGACATCTTTCAGGCACTTCGAAGTAGCGTAAATATTATAAATAAGTTGAAATTAGAGAATGCTAGCTGACAGGATTAAAAATTCATAACGTATTGCTTTATATAGTTTATACTCAATGATTTCCATAAAAGGAAAATACATTAAAAGTTCAAGTAATTTAGTTATAGAAATCTTACCCTGAAAGAAAATATTTTCATTCAAAAACAATTTGAATTCTCTTTCATGCAGAACTATAAATTGTTTAAATTATATTGTGGAACATATATTTTAAAAAAAGGTAGGAATTTTTTTGATGTAGCTTATGTTAATTGTATTAGAGTTGAACATTTTAAAATGGATGACTGTGATTATTTCGTGTCATCCATACAAAATAAGTACAATTTAAAAACTGCTATTCAAATATTTAGCATCTATATAATATGTTAGTGTATGACTCTGGTTTTTATGTTCTCCAAAGAAATATGAACTAATTTTAGGGTTTTAATTTTGTATTTTGTCTCTAAAGTAATTAAGGGAGAAAATGTCTGTTACAATCTTTAATATTAGGGTGGAAGCGTTTCTGAAGGTGTCGTTCGTACAATATGTTGTACAAGGTCTTTCTTTGGCTAACAAAAAAGGCTGAGTTAACTTGAGCTTTTGCCACGAAGAAACTTATGTCTATTTGGAGTGCAATGTAAGCTAATCAATCTATTCTCTATAAGAAACTAGGCTAAAATATGAATGTATTTATACTGTTACTCTCATAAATTAGATAATTAAATTCTTTATTATAGACTGTAAATTATACTTCATATTTTAAAATGTGGATTTTTGGGAAATATATATAATCTGTCACCTCTGATTATGATTGCATGTGCAGTCGAAAAAATTCCTTTGTTGATGCAGGGCTGTGTAGAACTAATTAATTGATACAAACCCTTAGTGCATACTCAGCTGTCTGACTTGGACTAGTTGAGAACCTCGAATGATCAGGGTCAGAGTGAAATATAAAAATAAGTATATTAGAGCGTTTTACAATGAATAATTTACAAGTTTAAATTTTTGTAGGCTACATTTTATAAAAACTATATAAACTGAATTATTTGATAAGATCCGTAAACAATAACTGGCTAAAATGGCTAATTTAATTTTACATCTCGATGGCCGACGGTCGGATGTCTATGTTTCTAATGAAACAATTATCTTTGTTAAACATAAAACTTAATATGTTTTTACTTCCGTTCATCTCTTTTATTACGACCCGCATCAAAGCTCATTTTGGCTTATATTCAGTTTAATTTTGGGAAGAATAATTACAATTTCTCTTATGTCAAGGCTGTTTGCTTACTTTTAGATGCATGACCACTAGACTAGAAAAGAACTACAAAGAATTCTTGTGTTTATTGTTTTATAAATTATAAAAGAACGTTACTTGCGTGGAAATACATTCCCACAACTTTATTAAAATAATTCTACTGATATGTTCCAAACAGAAGTACACAACGAAATTAAATTATATATGAAAACAAGAAAAGAAAGGTCAATAATTAATGTATTGTATTGTTCAGTATTATATTCAAAAGTCACTCAAATCACAACACCTCGGAGAACCACCGAACAAGAAACACAATGTGAGGCTCAGAGAGAGGACCAGGAGGTCCCCAGGACCTAGAGTGAGTTTTTTTTTTTTTTAGATCATATTTTCTGCTCTTGACTGTCTCTTGACATCCAAAGAACGTAGTTTACATCCTAGTTTCATAGAAAAATTAATCACAACATAAATTACTACAACAGTGCATGCGTAAGTTGTTAAAAATAAATTATATTAAAGCATAATAAAATGATTAAAAATAAACAGAAATTTAATTTTTATTGATTTTTTATGAATGTTATATCTTGCATTACAATGATTACTATATGAAATAAAACCCACTGGTATGTTCTCCGTAAAGCAATAGTACGTTTATTAAATTAAATCTATTACTATCTAGTTCTATTAAATATTAAATTTGCGTCTGGGCTGTTTTATATATTTCTGTACTCGAAACGAAAATGTATAACCGGCTTAATGTTTTCATTCAAAGATTTAGAATGACTTTATGAATTTTAGATCTGGTTTACACCGGTAATACAAGCATATAATTGTTTAAGAAAACCATTTTCCTACTTATGAGTTGTTAGTCATAAGTTGCCAAAATATTTCCGGTATTTTGTAGTTTAATATATATTAACAGTGAGTTAAAATTAGTGTATATTAACTGACTGGCATTATAAACACGTAATCCTAACTATGTTTAAATGCCTTAAAGCAATAATTCATATTACTGTGAACAGTTTAGCAAAAAATTAATAAGTTAACCCATATTTTTTGTTATAACTCGTTCTACACGTAATAAAAATCCGTCTATCCAGTTAGCAAATCCGTACAGGACGCCATTGCTTTTTTAAGATACTTAAATTTTTCGTTTGAATTACATTGTAATTTATTTTTCATGACAAGTAATTTGCATTATACAACAGTATTATGCAATGTCACAATATTAATTATATCATATTAATGCAAAAGGTGTACTTGCACATCTATTGGGCACATGCTGCAGGAAGAATTACCAGAATGTGCCTAGTAGACACCTTCTACCGTAGCTGAGTAATTCTGTATCAGCTTATCAACTCCAGGGCTCGAGTTCGAGTGCTTGTTCGCGCACGCTGTTTTCGCATAGCAACAATAATCTTAACTTAGTCTGAAGTATAATCATTCATAAAAATCTTCTTCTTTAGTATTTGAATTTAAATAGGGGTTTCAAAAAAAATTAGAAATCGCTGCAGAAATTTACTTTTTGTTGAATTTCTTCGATATTTTTATAGTTCAGGAATTATAACGGTTCAGATAATTGAATCAATCAACATTTAAGACCTGTTACGTTTAGGCTGAAGGCTACTAAAATTATTGCTTTAAAAAATCTGAATACGTATGTTACGAGATAGCTCTCATACTAAATGGAATTTTATATAAAAACAATCTGAAAGTCACAGCAGTTTTAAGCATGTATATTTAGAGAGCCTAAGATAAATTGTGTTCCTAAGATCTTGTTTTACCAAGAAAGTGTTGTTTAGTTTCTCTGAAGATGTTTAATCATTTCCCCTGAAAAAACTATAAAGGGTTCATGTAATGTATCTGCTAGCTCTAATACAGTAATATTTATGTATAAATTTACTTTCCCCAGAGAGTTCCCTTCTAATTGGTTTATACCATCCGGTTGAACTCACACTGGGTACAGGACAAACCGATCTGTGCTACATTATGGATGTCCAGGAGCGGCACATCACTAACCGCAAATTTCAAAATTCTGGGGCGCTATTGTTCGTTCCCAAAGAGCCAATGGATCTTGCCAACCTAGACAAGGGTGTGCCACCCATCACCTGCTTTGAATGGAGAGGCTGGCTCAGAGCTGGCTTTCCCTTCTCACGCTGACACCTCTAGGGGCTGGATACATTTCACAAAATTTAGTCTCTTGAATGGTGAGGCACTTATAGAAATCAGGTTTTTGTCAAGGTCGGAAATTAATTATAAAGTTCGGAAATAGACTTTTTATTGAAATATGCTTCTCGGCCTACTTATGCATGCCTATATATCTTCTTAAACGAGAAACTTCGGTAAATTAGTTTTTAAACCAGAGCCAGAATATTTTTTAAACCAGACATTTCAAGTTCTGGAATTCTAGGTTTGTAGAAGTCCCATACAAGTATCATCTTACTAGCACGTAACATAAAACATTATTTTAAATCATAGTTGTTAAATGTTGGTGACAACCGTATCAACAACAGATTCTTCATTAAATAACTATATGTACGTTAACATATGTTTAACTTGCATAAAAGTGAAAATTATAAATACTTAAACCTAATGTGAGTTACCTTATAAACATGTTTTAAATGATAGACTAATTTAACGTTTTAACATCCATATAAACAAAAAGTAAATAAAATTTTCTTTTAATATGAATGGAAAGTAATTTGCACTATAAAAGTTTAACCTGAGTTATGTGCGCTTTACTATCAATCTATAAGTTTCAGAATCGTAATATACAGTTTCTGAATAAATTTTGGAATATTCTTTGTTAAATGTTTATAATATTTCATAGTTGTTATATGTATTATGTAGTTCTGTTGTAATAATTGGTATTTAGTTTTTATTAAGTGCATTTTTTAGAGTAAGGGTGCATGGAATGGACACACAACAAGAATGTTGTAGTTCCAGACTTATACGTGTCAACGCTTTGGCTTTTTAATATTTTATTTACTTAGATAGTAATTATGAATTGATTTGGTCACTTACCTGAAGAAGAGATCAGATTGTAGATTAAGAATGTATGTAGATTGATTTTATTGTGTCACTGAGCGATGGAATATGTCCGGAATAATCCTGTTTCCTTCAAAAATGTTACTTGTAATTCGTTAAGTAACGTTAGGAATAATTATTAGGGGAAATTTAAAAGTGCATTGTATGGCAGACTACTTGAATCTGATATGATGTTATGTAGGTTTTGTAGATGTAGCTGTGTAGTAAAATGCCATGTCAAACGTGCATGTGGGTAGGATCTCGAAACAAGCATGATATAAATATGTTTAATGATGTATTTGTAACTAGAGTATGTACGAATATGTTGTACAGAAATTTTGTTGCCTTTCAATAATAGACGTAGCGTAAGAAATGCCTGCATAGTTAAAAATTAAAAGAAAATAAGGAAAACAGCTGAAACATACCCAACAGTACAATATGTACAAATTACGTACATGCATAGAAACAAACAAAAAACAGGTTTTGTTCAGTCTTTTTTCTATAGCTCAGTTTAAGTTGAAAATTGTTCTATGTCGAACACGTCCGGGAAAATCCTCCAGGATACATTATGGCTAGGACCAGGACCAGAACTTTCAGATGAGTTATTTTTTTTATTTTCTTAGAAATCACAGCATCTGCTCCTCGATCTCTCACTACCAAAGCAGTTTACACATCTTAGTTTTAATGACAGAAAACCAGAACAGTTGCATTGACAACACTATTACTAAATAACAACATTGAAATACGTGTTAATCATTTCATTAAGTTGATATCTAGATTTAATAAAGTTGTCATAGCTTTGTTTAAAAACTGCAAATTTTGTGTTTTAGGCTATTTATAATTCGCTCTGTACCCAAAGAATACAAGGAAAATCGTTTTGTAATGTAAGATAAACGAAATTTTGACGCATGGTGAAATTGGACCTGTTTTTAAATATTTGATGAAAAATCAATACTTATATAAGAGAACTTTCTTACTTAAGTCAAACCGCCTTCTTTCTGACGTATTTTCATGGAATAAATATTGAAATTTAAGTTTAATAAGTGTATGCTAACTGAATAATAATATCATTGATCGACTATATCATGTTACACTGTTTCAATTAAATATTTAAAAAAGTAGTATAGGGTAGTTTTCAAAAGAAAAATATACTATAACTTTTATCTTTATGAATAAGTTACTGAATCGTACACCAGAACTCTCTCCTGTCGAGGGTTTATAGCCCCCACTATAGCTTTCATAAATAAAAAATTTACGCCTTAAAGGTTAAAGTTAAGCTGAACTTTCAATATCCACATTTCGACTAGGAACTACACAGATCCAAGTGTCCACAGACAATAGGGAAATAAAGATTAACACACGCCTCTAAATTAAGTTTGTAATGTAGTAAAATGTCACTGAAGGTGTCTCAGGACTGCAACGTGAAACTATAGGACCAAAAACTGCTCAGAATATAGATTACCATTCTCTCCTGCAGAAATTGTAGCGTTTTCTTTTGTAAATTAATTTAAGAAATACCTCTGTCAATGATTTTCTTTACTAAACGAATTCTATGTCAAGGTTGATAACTAATACTTGCAATAGTGTCAAAATCATGTTGTTATCTTATATTTTACAGACTGATTTCTAAACTAATAAGCAATATTACATAAAATTATATTTTTGTACTTAAATTATATGTCTGCGAATAAGTTTCGTATGCAAGAGAAAACCTGGCTAAAAGGGACATTCCAGAAAACTACTTTTGTTAACGTTATCAGAATAATATCGTATCATCTTCCCAAGTTAAAAAAACCGTTGATAATTACAATGGAAGGTTTTTACCTCACGTTCAAAGAACTGACGCAGAAGCTGTTAATTTAACTTCCGAGTTACACCCTGCATTACTGGCTTAGATTTTAAAAATTAAATGTATAATTCTACATACGTAAGTGATGCATATATATATATATATATATATATATATATATATATATATATATATATATATTTGAATAATAAAGTGTGCATTGAAAGGACACAAGGCATATAGTTTTGGAAATTTAATTTTTATATATATATATATATATATATATATATATATATATATATAGGCTCTTTTTAAATAAATGTTACGTACTCTGTAGTTATAAAAAATTATATTTTGCACATGTAGGAATACGATAACCGCTGTCCAAATGGTCAAAAAAAATTATAGTCCTTATTTACATTAAAGTGAGTTGCAGTAAAAAAAAACATGTTCGAGGAGTTAATAGAAGTTTCCAATCCACAGCTAGTCCCCTTTGTTGCTGCAGGGTGTGTAGTACTAATTAATTGATATAAACCCTTAGTGCATGTCAGACTAGGACACGATGAAAAAGTTTAATGCCCAAGGTAAAACATAAAGATTAGTATAAAAGCGTATTTTACACGTTTAAATATTCGTACGTCACTCTTTATAAAAATATAAAAACTGGAATGTTTGAAAATGTCGGTACAAGTACTTGGCTGAAGATGGCTAATTTAGTCTTTCCACATAGTTGGCTAATATAACTAACATTTACGTGTCTGACGGCTGGATTTAAATGTTTGTAATAAAATTATTATTTTAGATAAATATATTGCTTCACAGATTTTTACTTTTCTTTTTACCGGACCAAAGCTAGTATTGGGTGAAGATCAATTTCATTGTTGGAAGAAAAATTTCATCACTTATACAAATCTTATAGCAGTTAGCTTCTACTCGTAAATGTTTGACCAATAGACTATAACATAAATACAAAGAGATCTTGTGGTTTTGTCTATATAAGAAAGTTCCTTGTGGAAATGAAATATTGACACTGTTATTAATAGAACTGAGCTTATATGTCTCCTACAGCAGTCCACATTTAAATTACTTATATCTATGGAAACAAGAAGAGAAAATTTCGGGAAATTGTAATCGCAGCACCTCGGAGAACCACCGAACAAGGAAAGCGCTGTGAGGCTCAGAGAGAGGACCAGGACCAGGACATACAGTGAGTTATTATTATTGTTTGTATCATAGTTTCTGCTCTCTCTATCTCTTGATATCCTAAGTACGTAGTTTACATTATAGTATTATTGAAAATTTATCACAGCATAAATCACTAGACCAGTGCATATATTATTGACTAAATAAATAATAACACAAAAATATATTATAAAAATAGTAAAGTGATTTATATGAAACAGAAATTTATGTTTGGTGATCATTTCATTACTTTTATGTCTTACATTGGGATGATTGCTATACACAAGGAATCCCACTGGCACGTTATCTGTAAAAGCTATGGTACGTTTTTGTTACATTTGTGCTTTGGACTGTTTTAAAATTACCCACGTACCGGTACCTAAAGCGTGCATGCAGAATCGGTCTAATATTTTCCAAGATATTAAACGACCTTACTTTTAATCTGATTTATAAAGTTGATATAATTATATAATGATATAATTATGCCTCGTATATATACTAAGGCATAGACAAATATCAAGACAAAGGCTTATGGGTGAGTTACTTTATTATTAAGAATTCAAAGTTTTTCTCTATTCTTTTCACTCAAAGTAGTTTAAATCCTAGTTTAGGGATTAATAATCACAAAATAAAACAGTGAAACAATTGATTTTTAGTTAATAATAACTTGGAGCATTATCTACTTCAACGTGTGTGAGAGGTAACACTCAGGCATTTTACAGTAGTGCAATATTGAAAATAATTTGAAATTAATGAATGACAGTTGACTTGAAAATAAAATTTATAAATCAATTACATATAATTGCTTACATTCAATAACTGAATAACATAAACTGATTTAAGGAGAAATATGATCTGTTGGTTTTATATTCTTTCAGTACTTGCAAGTGTAGAAGAACATCTACATTCATTTTCCACATACTGTCCAAATAATATAATATCCGTTCATACATATAAGATAAAAAGTGTAATGATTACTTGGAGAATTATTGACTTAAATATTTCAGAGAGATAATACTCGGGCGTTTTATAGTAGATGTTGTATGAGCAGGCCCCCTAGCCTACTGCTAGAGTCATTCACGAGGGGGAATTTCGTATGAGCAGGTCCCCTAGCCTACTGCCACAGTCAATCACGAGGGGGAGTTTCGTTTCGACAGCCCCCTAGCCTACTGTCAGAGTCAATCACGAAGGGGAATTTTGTATGAGCGGGCCCCCTAGCCTACTGCCAGAGTCATTCACGAGGGGGAATTTCGTATGAGCAGGTCCCCTAGCCTACTGCCAGAGTCAATCACGAGGGGGAGTTTTTTTTTTTCGGTAGGCCCCTAGTCTACTGTCAGATTCAATCACTCGGGGGAATTTCGTATGAGCAGGCCCCCTAGCTTACTGTCAGAGTCAATCACGAAGGGGAATTGTGTATGAGCAGGCCCCCTAGCCTACTGCCAGAGTCATTCACGAGGGGGAATTTTGTATCAGCAGGCCCCCTAGCCTACTGCCAGAGTCAATCACGACGGGAAGTTTTGGTTCGGCAGACCCCCTAACCTACTGTCAGTGTCAATCTGGTTTACTGTAGAAGTTCGCCATACATGATGTTCCTCGCGTATCCAACTTCATCGAATACTCGATCAGGACGGACAAGGACCTCGATGTCTTCTGAGCGTCGAACTCTACTAAGCAGGACGTACAACTGGTCGTGGGTAAACAGTCAGTGCGAAGGTCAAATCTGACAAGATCGATTGTCTGACCTTGACTCTTGTGACCGGTCATAGCGCATGGATGTCATTCATTAGTGGAGTGACGTCACCGGACAAGTGACACTGAAATTTACTGGAGAATACTCTAATGTTTTGATCCGTTTTATATTTAACTTTAAAGACAGTGTCCTCTAGTCGGAGATTTAAAATAAACCCATGGCCATACAATCTGAAATTATTTTTCGGCTATAGTCGTATTATTTTATAAACATGTTAAAAATTTACTAATCTATGCTACGTTTTTGTATCAGATTCAAGACACGATATTATGTTCTACTTAATAATATTGTCATTCCCTATTAATTAAGTTGGAAATTATTCATACGATTCTTAAGTGTCTCAAAAGGTGCAGCTTTTTAAAAATGCAGTAGGCCAAAGTCCATAAATAAAATAATTAAAAATAAAATAGCTTGGAAAGGTTTTAAATTCTGTCGATATAAATAATTGTAAGAAAATATTGGTTTTTTACATACTCAGGTCTTATTAGGTAGGATAGGTTATTCCTGGGAGGACCTGGTTTAGCACCTCGTGTACTAAAACTCAATATTTAACCCACGTTTTCCCGCTTTACTGTCTCGATTGTATCAACTTTTTATTTTAGAATCGTGACTAAACAAATATTATAATAGTTTTATTCAACTCTAAACATTGTTGTGCTTAAGTGTTTGTAAAACCACCAGCCGTATGAGAAACAGTTGAATAATATAACAGGTTTTGAATCATATAACTTTCAGGTAAATGAATCAGTTCCAAATAATTCGTTTTCCCTTGAACATCAAATATAATATTACCTAAATCGCCAGCTATATTTTTATCAGGTGTCACATGAATCCGTTCAATTAATTACTTCATCCAATGGATAGCACCAATATTATTATGGTATGAAGGATCATTACACACAACTTTATATGATATTTTAGAAATAAAGAACCTAATAAATGTTATTGTAAAACTATGTTTTCCAAGTAAGCCCCTATTAAATATGGATTATTCATATATTTAACTATAATTCTTTTCCACTTAAAATAATCACCGTATATTTTGTCAATATGCTAATGTTAATCATCACACAGGGTGCTGATACTAATACAATACTAAACGTAATACCCCGCCTACATCCAAAATATAAAAAGCAACATACAAAATATATAAAGAAGGTGAAACTCTGTAATAGTACCTTAACGTACCTCTTTTCATATTTAATGAAAAGTGATTAATACCCGTGGGTCCAAATATTGAAAAGAATGGCGAAAATTAGACTTTTTAACCTAGGGTAGTCTTAAATTATTTCAATTTACATAGATGTTTTAATAAAAAACAATCTAAAGATTTTTTAAACAAAATTATGATGAGTAGGTTTAATATATATTTCTTTGTAGAGGGGAAACGAACTTTACATTTTTAAAAGTTCTTACATGTTACGTAAAAATTGGTTTAGGGTGGTTCTTAGTTTATCTTCAAATACTTAAATGTACCGCACCAATATGTTATACGATATTGAAATATAGAGTTTATCAAGGCTAAATAGAGGAACGTAATAGATCAATATTACTAAAATTTCATAAGAAGTTCTAATAGAAAATCTTCATTTTTTTATTCAAACTATTATTATGTTTTTCTAAAATAATCCTCAGATATAAAAAAATTATGTGTTATAAATAAATTTATCAATGACATTTAAATATTTGGATCAAACATATAATTGTAAAGAAAGATTGGAACGGCTGATTTCTGCTACACTAACGTTAGATTGAGCCTCTGGCCCAATTTGGTTTTTAGATTCATTCCGTCTCTGTTTCTAGAAGCTTCCAACTTAACACGGACAGCCAAATCAATAAGACCACACTCTGTAAAACTGTTAAGCTAATGGAATGGTATGCTTTTGTAAACATCCTTATTCTCTGTGAGTATTTTAGCCACTAGCATTACTCAAAAACTAGAATCTGTAGCCTCTCGAGAAAACTAACCTCTACCTCTCCAGTCTATGGCATCAACATGACTGTAGAATATTACATTTAATCAATAGAATAATCCATCCTCTGGGACCGTCTGACTCCACAAAAACTCATCTTCTGGGTATTGCATTGATTAAGAAACTCCCAGAATAAAAAGCTCCCAACGAATGAGAGGCTTAAACTGGGACAGTTTAAGAACTAAAAAAAATTTAACCTATCGAAAGTCCTAGTCTTTAAGAAATCATAACAATTTAGATTTATAATTTTAACCATCACCCAATACAAATTATAACATTGGGACCCTTAGTAGTTTAAGCTCTGACCTCCATCGAATCACAACCTCAGAGATAAGAAAGTTCTCGACCTTTTTTAAATATGACCCCTCTCTTTGGGATTTTTAGACATGCAAATCTGTTAAGACATCTTTTTCCTAACGGTATTAAACTCCATATGTAATAAAATCTTCATTATAAGGAAATTATAATTTATCCTTCTCAATAAATCTACATCTTTAAGATCTTTTACACACTCAGGAAGTTTGTAGAAAAACACTTGAGCTAATGTAGTCAATATTCTCTCTAATACACAATATGAAGTAAAGTAAGAAACTGTTCAATATTGTGAGTTACCCAGGTACATAATTACAAAGTGCTTTGTACCTGTAATAAGATTTTAATAGCTATAATCTTGTAAGGAAATATAAAATATTTCTCTGTATTTTTGACTACATGAATGATGCCATACCAAATTTGTTGAATATACGGAGGATTTTTTTTGCGAATGAACAACAGCGTAAACGACAAATCGAAAACTCTCCTTAGATATTTTATATCATATAACATATAATACTATATTAGGTATACGGACAAAAATTCCTTCAAATTATGTTTTATATCAAGTTTGTCTGGTCATAATATACGTATTTATAATTAGATAATAAATATTTATAAATTTTTCTGTATTTTTAATACATATACATATTTTAAAGACGTTACCTAAAAGTAAGTAGTTTAATACAGTAATAACAGAAACGAAACAGCTGAAAAATACCCAACAGTAATATTTAATAAAATTGTAGATTTCTATAGAAACTACAAGAAAAACTTTTGAGATTTCTTTAGTTTGTTGGACAGTTCTGTTTACTCGTTCAAAAGTAGTTCAACTCTCAGTAAGTCGGAGAACCACCATCAGGAACAGGATGAGGTGCCAAGGAGCAGGGCCAGGACATACAAGGATGAGTTATTTTATTTACTTTTATTATTTAGAAATCACAATATCCACACTCATTATCTATCGTTACACAAAGCAGTTTATATCATATTGTTAGCGAGTATTAATCATAACAAAAACACTGGAACAGTTCATATGTAATGATAACGTGATCAAAAATTATACATATCATCATTTAATATATATAACTTAATATTTAATTTTAATCATTATTTCAGATTCCTTTCTTTTTTGTGTGCTATAGGTATAGTAATTAACAAATTCCCTTTGTTCTTTTTGCGTAGAAGCAGCAAAACTTTTGTTTTAGGCTATTTTTATCATTCTGTACCCAAAGCGTACAGGGGGAAACAGTTTATATTATTTTTCGAAGGAACTGAGTCATATATGCACTTTTTATCTATTACTACATACACCATAACCTAAGACAGAAATCAAATTTAAATTATATTTTAAACACATATTTGTCTTTATAATAAGTATTAACAATCACATAACAAGAAAACTCGGTTTAATGTCAGTACTAGTGATGGCATAAAGAAGCAATGTTGATAAGAGAAAATTAAAGTAAACATATGAAAAGTACGTACAAAAACTGTTTAATATCTCTGGAAACATGAAGGGATAGGTAATTTATTGACTTGTTTTTAGATAATTCTACATATTTGTGTTCAGTATCCAATCAACGCGTAGCACGTAAGAGAAACATCAGCTAGAATGTAGGCCAGTTCCAGAACCAGGCCTACACGATGAGTTACTTTTATAATTTAGAGACCTAAGTTGTTCTCCATAGTATCTTTCGTTACCCAAAGCAAATTACATCCTAGTTCTAGCAAGTATTAATTACAGCACAAAACACAGGAATGGTTCAAATGTAATGATAATTGCAGTAAATTCTATTTTATTCATTTTGCATATGTTTTAATTTCGTGGTTTTCGCTTTTCTTAGAAATTATTTAATCAACTAAATATTTTATAAATTTTGTATAAATGCAAAAAGAACCTTGTTTTGGGCTGTCTTTAATTCTGTCTGTACCCAAAGTGTGCAGAAAGAATCAATTCACAACTTAGAAATTCCATGTACCAATCTCAGTATCACTTTGTATTCGTTCATATATATCTGCTAAATATTTTAAAACTTATAAGGAGAAATATTTCCTAAATTATTTATAATTGACATTTTTCTGGCAATTATTCAGTTGGATAAATATTCATCTTGAGTAGAAAACAGTTTATGCTAAGTTTTTATGTATAAAACCACTAACTTAATTATGTTTATTTATTATATTTAATAATTTGTTTCAACAGTAATAATCATTTTTGAGATAAATATGGTCTGTGATGTTCAAGTGATTCAATTAGTTACTGGCTTTAACACCAGATTTCACTCTCACACTATACGAAATAAGATATAACCAATTAAAGTGATAAACTAATAAATACCTTATTAAATTTCAATGTCACTTTCAAAATTCTACTTTGTACAAACTAGAATGGTCGTTGTGATGACAAATACCTTAGCTGAAAATGAGAGCGCACTCTGCAGGATTAAACCATTACCAAAGTAATTTTAGTCAACATCTTGGTTAACAATAAGAGTTAAATAACAGTAACAAATAATTTCCATAATCGCCAGAGAATTAAAATTTGTTTTGGCTAGGTACTCTAAGCCAACGTTTAAGGTCGATAGTATTTAGGCAATTTTAGGTGTACGATTACTTGAATTTAAAAACTTGTACATGTGATGAGTAAAGGTGGTATGTAGATTTGAAAATATGAAATTAAAATTATTTCTTGCAAATTAAAGGTTATGAACGGTTTGGAGTACTGTATTGTTCTGTTTCGTGGATAGACATCCTTAGGAATAAATTAGTTAAAATTTAAATTGCATTGAGCATGTATTTATTGAAAGAGACTGTTCTCATATAACTATTTAAAACAAGAACACTCCTCAGTTTAGATATGCTCAGACACCCTCCAGTCATTAAACCTGTATTATTTCACAATGACTTTAATTACAAGGAGGTAGGAGTACGCCACAACACCTATTACAAAAGCTTCACTGAAATTCCATGCACAATTTAAAGTATACGGCTCATTTTATTATTGAGATGTCTGGAAGACTTTTTATCCTCCAGCAGACAAAAAAGAAAATTTTTCAGCCTACTGAGTAAAAGGCTTTGGTAACGCTCAGACGAATTCACTCGATGGAAATGCACCACCATAGCACTGGTTCTTCTCTACGGAAAAGCTATTTATAAAAGGTTTTATTCATAATTCTACAGATGATCCTTTTCTAGATAACAACCAGATACATACAACTGTTCCCATTGAGTTAAGTTTTACAGCTGGGTTTTATTGATAACAGTTACGGTCAGTTATTAAGGTTACGAGTTACTACTACTTAAAATTGCGCTATTATAGTCTTGTCTCATACTATAAAAACACTTTTTCCTATTATTCTCCCATTTTCCTTTATAAATACGCTGCATGTATTAATATTTCAAATATCAAGATCTCGCATCATTGTATTTAGCAAATTTACTAAATTATTTATTCTACTTCGTTCTCATTACAATTACAGTTCCACATAAGACGAATGTGAAACATTTACAAATGCTTAGCCATAACCAATGTAGCGACATGAACTATCATCGGTATGTTGCCTATAATACAATTTTGCATATATTCCTTTAAAATGTTAAGCTAAAAGGTCATAACCTCTACAATATATAATGCGGACGGACTGAGAGATAGACAGAGTAACAATGGATAGACAGATAGACAAATAGAGAGACATTACATTTTTCAGCATCACGAATGATACGATTCGTTAACGCTAGTCCTGTAATCGAAGAAGAAATCGAATAAACTACTGGAATGTAATGAATTCATACGTTTTCTTGTTAAAATGTACTGATGTACAAGAAATCCTAAATTGATCAAATATAAATTAGGAAGTTAATTCCGATAACGTACAAAACTCTAGCCTGCTAACTAGGCGCATCCACAATAGTGCTACCGGCGAATCAAATTCTTCTTAGAGGGACAGGCGGCTTCTAGCCGGACAAGACTGAGCAATAACAGGTCTGTGATGCCCTTAGATGGCCTGGGCCGCACACGCGCTACACTGAAGGAATCAGCGTGTCTTCCCTGGCTGAAAGGCCCGGGTTACCTGTTGAAAACTCCTTCGTGCTAGGGATCAGGGCTTGCAATAGTTCTTCGTGAACGAAGAATTCCCGGTAAGCGCGAGTCATAAGCTCGCGTTGATTACGTCCCTGCTATTTATACACACCACCGGTCGCTACTACCGATTGAATGATTTAGTGAGGTCTTCAGACTGGTGCGCGGCCATGCCTCGTCCGGAGAGATGACCAAACTTGACCATTTAGAGGAAGTAAAAATCGTAACAAGAAGTTACTACTTAATTTTTATATTCTTTTATTCTATAATTTATTATTTTTATTTCTTATTAAAATTAGTATGTCCTGCATAATAGTAGGCTACCTTCTTTATAGTACCATAACTTTTTAGCATTAACATTTTTTTGAAGTTAAACTAATACTGACAGGTATTCAGGTGTGTTTGCGATCTTCTTGATGGTAAATTAACTTTCCAATATTTTCCTTTTACACCATGAACTAAATTAACTAAAGGAGGACACCGATTGTTCCAAATAATAGTCACGTATGTAAGATAAATCAAATAAAAATTTTAACTACAGGTGCAGTAAAAAGTACTTCTAAATTATGACAGAAAAGGTCAAGTCTTTAAATTTAAACATCTTAGGAGTAGGTTATATTACTTATGGAAAAATTATATGATCAAAGTAAACGTCTCTATTATGCTTAGAAATTGTTTTTATGTACGCGTACTAGATAATAATAAACAAGAGTCATTTGAAAAAATATTCATCTGAAACTTTGTAGTAGTTTTTATAATGAAATACTTTAAAGTTAGTCGGAATAGGTATAAAAATGTAAGACAAAAACTTAGGTCTCACTGTCAAGATGCTATCAGGTGAGGTTGAAGGCCGCAGACGCTAAGGACGTAGACGATTCACATATGCCGGGCGTAGGCTATGTGATTCTCTTACCTCAGGTTTCGGCCACTACGTAGTCCAGGGAGAGGCTCCGAGTGTCAAGCTACACACCTCAGCCCCGCTCAGGTCGCAGTTACTCGGAGTGATCAGCCCGCCTTTGAAAGTCCTCCAGATAGCAAGAAGAAGCCGGTTACTCAGCACAACCCACCACAAACAACAGTATGACGTCGTCTGCGAGATATGTCGTCTGCGTAACTATAACCACACTAAAAGTATCCACGGAACGATTTGCTTTAATATAATTTAAAATGAACTAAGTTTGGAACACAATACATATATGTTATACGGAGCGTATGACCTAAAATAAGATACAATCATAAACATTGGAGAGTTGAAATCTTTTCTAACTAGACTTTTCTACAATTCTCGCATTCTGTACAATGTAACGTAATGGTTCTTCCGTGATCGTGGTTAAAACTATACAATAGGTACAACATTGAAAAACATACGCGACTTTAAATTGTTCTAATGGTTTATATCTTAAATCTTATAATACTGTCAGACGCATAAGCATCTGTATAATTTTTTTATATGATTTTGGATTGAAGTCCCTGAAAATCACATACGTAGGTCTAATTGACCTAACTATGGATGGAAGTGTATAGAGTGATGCCCTAGAGCACAATCAGGGGAATTCATGCTGTTTGGGTTTAGTTTATTATTAATATATTAATTATTCTTAAAGTGATTGAATATAATCGTTAAGTTTAATATTCGTTTGTTTTTACGTTTCTCGACATTGCAGAAATTGTATTCACCTATTGGTATAAATTGTATTATTTAAGGTGTCTAACTAATTTAA
The DNA here is from genome assembly GCF_021130785.1 of Homalodisca vitripennis. Taxonomy (NCBI): domain Eukaryota; kingdom Metazoa; phylum Arthropoda; class Insecta; order Hemiptera; family Cicadellidae; genus Homalodisca; species Homalodisca vitripennis. The sequence goes on along the minus strand of NW_025776618.1, from coordinate 40,673 downwards.
GTGAACTAAGTTGTTATGGTGATCTGTACATTAAAAGAAAATAAATTGTATTTGTACTCGTGAATTTGTATGAAATATTTACATACATTACCAATTAATCAAAATTTTGAACGAAAAACCATTACTATTTTATACAAAACGGTCGTAATTTAATCTTACTCTTACGCTAAAAAATATTTTTATTTCTATATGTACGAAATTGTATTATATACTAGAATAATTTATGTTAACGTAGTAAAACTGTTTAACGATTTCCTGTTAATTTAAATCGTAAGCATTCGATGCATGTAAATATCATATGAACTTATGTATATTAACCAATTGTATAAGTTAATTGATTTTTTAATAATTAATTAAATTTCGAGTATTGTATAAGTTGAAGTTTCAAATCATTTAGCAACATTTCATAAAAAATTATGTTCACCAATTATTCCTGAGAATTTCACATGCCTATGAAATTTTATTGCAGTATGTTTTCTCTTAATTATATAAACTAATTGAGGCCTTTGTTCTACACTATAAATTGAATTGTTTAAGATTTAAAAATGTACATTATAGCATGGACATAACAAGGAAATATGTGCAAACTTCCAGAATTTGGTGATATTCACAAGGCAATATTGGCACTGACTTAGAATTGACTCCTGAAATCTGGAGTCTGTATCTGTCGGAAGGGATGCAAAAGATGCCCATGACATCTCCTATACTAGTCTGAACGATCTAGCGTATTCAGCTCCGTAACATAATTTTTTTTAGTTTTTGGAAAATTTCCAGGTTTAATTGCGTGGTGAATTGTAAGGTTGTAACTTAAAAGAGTAATTATATAATTTTTTAACATTTTTACGACAACCTTCATGTTTCATTTACATGATTTGTTCTTTAACTGAAATAAACATGTGTACTAAACGGTTTATAATTACATAAATGATATACTAATGTGCTTTTTAAATTATATCGACAATGATTTATAAAACAAAAAAAATCAATATATCTTATATACAAGTATACAGTTGTTACCATTACAATGATATAGCTTTTACCTTTAAAAAGATTAACCTATGCCAGGTTACAGCATCCCTGCTACATCTAATACAAACCTGGCCTTCCGTGTGAACGAAGCTTTCAAGATTCAGAGTCAAACGTGTGTTGATCCGTATTTGTGTACTATTATTTTTAATAAGATTTAAGAGAAATATTTTAAAGTTTATAACTGTATTCTAGATGGTTTTAACCAGATATACCAAAGCAGTTTTTTTAATCTATGTAAGTGTTATAGTTGCAAATAGACAAATTATTTAGCAATACAGTAAAATTTTATATTTAAAATTGTTTCCTGTATACAATATCTCAACTATGGTGTTTTTAGGACATAAAGTATAACGTAGGACAAACATAAAATTTTAAAATTATGTTAAAAGTACTTTGCTTTTTAATTTTGAATTAAAACTGCCCTATTGGAATACATATTTTAAATTTTTTCCTTTTTGTTTTATATCTGATTAAATGAATATGGTACTTTTTTCTTAGGCTATGCCCGTTAGGGACGTTTACGAAGTAATCATTAAAATGTTTCTTATTGAAATTTTGTGGTAATTAATAATTTTATTTTATCTTTTATTGTATTTACAGGTTATTCTCTATAAAAATATATGTGTATGGGGCAACTACTGTAGCTGAAATGTCAACGAGTAAGTTACGATAAATGAAATATTACTAGACCAGACCGAAATATATTCAACAGTGTGTACTCTAGAACCATTTTACAGAGGACTCCCATATTAAACTTTTTTGGTTAAGTCAAATGTTTTATGTAGCAGTGATTTCAAAATTTGATAATCGTAATGGCCACAGGCATAAAGACCAGGGCCAGGACCAGGATCAGGCAGGAATCACATGGATGAGTTACTCTTGTAAATTAGAAATCGCAATTTCTCCACTATCTCTTGCTACCCAAACCAGTTTTAGTGAGTATTAATCACAGTAATAGATATAGGAAAATGTGTAATAATTACGCCGTTTTACAAAGGAAATTGAATGTTTATATTGTATTTATTATTGTGTTATGTAATTTTTTTTCACCACACTTACAATTTTTTTTTATACTAACCTAGTGTTTTGAGCTGTTTTAATCCTCTCTGTACCCAAAGCGCACAGGGAGAATTTGTATTTAATGTACCTGTCAATCATCAATACATAATAATAATTTATTAATCAATTTTATGTAGTTGATATAATATATGTTTATGAAAAGTATTTTGTAACTTGTATTTTACAACAAATTTTCTGACATATTTAAGTATGTAAAGTATAGAAAATGAGTTAAAAAGGTGTATGCTAGCTGACTATGATTGAAATGTCTATCTAAGATTATGTTAAATTGTTAAAATTCAATAAATTAAAAACATATTGTTCGGAGATTATGAGAGAAATATGGTCTTTATTGTATAAATTAACACCAGAGTTCTCTTATGTACTACAATAAAAAAGAAATGGGAATTTCAATTTACATAGTAATGGAAACGTCGTTTAAGATTGCAATGTCACTTAAAATATGAAATGTATCTCTGTAAAAAATTATAAATTAACTTGTGTTTCAACTTATATTTAAGGTGGTTCAGTTTCATCCTAACCAATAACGTTAGTTAAATTGTATAAAATATTTCATATGAAAAATTTACCAATGCGGTAAGTAAACAAGAACAAATAAGATCTGGTACTTTGTTAAAAATTAAGGATTTTCAAAACTTTGCAATGCATTTTCATTATCCTTAACATACTTAATCCAGTTTTCTTAAACGTCTGTCACACTTATCGTCCAGCTATGACGGAGTCTTAGCGTCTTTACTTCCAGAAGAAAGTTCCTTTGTAAAGCAGACATGTTTATTTTGAAAATATCATATTTTTGTACAAGTCTATTTACTCAGTACTTTATTTTAGACGTGCCATATCTGTAAACATGTGTATTTTAAATTGCTTACTTTAGTGCAACACACGAATATTACTAGTATGTAGTGTCTTGGATTTAAAAAATGGCACAATAATGAGTTGCCTATTTTTATTTTAAAAAGCGATGAACTTTATGATACCATTGGCAGTAGATAAAACAATAATGAATAATAATTTTTACCAATAAACATAATATAAGTATATTTATTGCTGGATTTTGTATTATATTAATCCGAGATGGGTCATAATTATCCTGTCATTCCAAGAGAAGTATAAAAAACTTTTTTTAAATATTTTTGTCAATATTTTTATATTATTTAATGCAGTTCTTTTAGTGAAACTGATAAAGTAATTTAAGTGAATTGGTATAAAAGGATCATAGTTTGTTTAGCATTAACTCCTTAAATCTTTCATGCTTTACTACAGTTGTAATAATTGTTTACTGTTTTTATTAAATCTCTATATTTTAGATTCACAGGTATTTATTAACTTCCCCGTCTGTTGGGGGTTTTCCTTAAATTTCCATTGATCTGCTTTATATATTGAAATAAATCAATTGAATATTATTCTATCATTTAACTCAGGTGATAATATAATGGTAGAAATAAAAGCAATGGAAGCTAAATGTGCCTAAAATGAAGAACGCATTATTATAAAGTTAGTAGACTTCATAATATGCAAACCTAACACATACATTTTTATTTAATAGGTACTTAATTTCTAAGTTCAAAATTAGAATGAATTATTTTCTGTTTCTGCATGAAATCTTTTGTTCAAAATGGCAATGAAATATAAAAAAATATTAAATAGCCATGTAAATTAAACGGTTTCCTTTACAAACATTACTATATTGAAAATTATTAAATTTCTTATTCTAAATATTTTTGTTCAATAGAAATGAACCTTAAATATTATATTTTTTCAATCTGTACTTTACTAGTTTCTCGGTACTCATTATGTAATTTTAAGTAATTAAATGATTCTATTCAAAACTTTGATAAAAGTATAATTAAATGTATAAAATTGCTTTTTTACTTTAATTTTGAATTAGAGCTACTCTATAGGAATATATATTCTACGTGTTTCCTGTTGTTTTATATCTGACTAGCTATTTACAGCGGCTTCGCACGCTTTTTGCTAAATTTTCCCGTTAATGTGCATTACTGGTGCAAGTGAATTATAATTCAAACGCCGATATGGAGTTTGCCTTGTTGCCACGATCAAGAAAGTCCATGTATGTTTATAGCTATTGTACACGTGCATGTACTTCATTATAAAATGGTCGAGCTTTAAGATCAACAAGAAATTTATCTTAAAGGCAATGTACATATTAAATTAGCGCCTTCAAGTATTCCTTGGCTATTTATCAACGTAACTATCTCGTAATTGCAGTTTATAATATGCAGGCGCTTCGAAATCGTTTATCTTTTGCCGCGCCGCCGCCTGCTGGAGAGTTACATCATTGGCATAGCATATAAACCTTCACCGTGTAAGAAATATATACATACAAATGTTCATAAAGACACACACACACATACACACATATATTCTCTTCCATAGTACAATGAAAGTAGATGGGAATTTAAAGTTATATCGTAGTAATGGAAATGTATTATTAAATTCCGATGGCTTTTAGAATATAAAATTGGTCTCGATAACAAATAATAATTTAATTTGTTTGTCATGACAAAATATAATAAATCAGTATGTATGTTGAACTTGTAAATCGAGAGCAAACCCTGGTGGAGGTTACCCATTTTCATAATGCCTTAGTAAGCATTTCGTAAACAACATAATTAAATAACAGTATCAATCAATCTCAGTATGCGTCATAGAATTTTAATTTTAATTTATTATACATTAAAAGTTAGTACTTATGGTAGTTTAGATTCATCCTAACCATTAAAGTTACAAAAATGTATCAAATATATGATTAAGTGAAAATCACTATTGCCGTAAACAAGTAAAAATAAGACCCGATACTTTGCAAAAAGTTGAGTTTCGTTAAAACTTTTCAGAGCCTTTACATTATTCTTAACAAAGTTGATACAGATTTCTTAAACAACTGTATAGTCTACCTTTTAACTCTCTCTTAACAAGGAGCTCATTTAACTCTCGCACATAATTATAAAAATAATAATAATTTTTGAGAACATGTTTTGAGAACAGCCTCACCATTTGCTTGTTTGAACTAAATTTTAAGATCTTGTTTTTTTTTTTAAAGAAGCTGGTGTTTAATTTTCTATGAGTTGTATGATGCGATACCTACAGTAGTGTATTCTCTTCCTTTTCAAGACTTCGTATTATCCATGATAAAATAAGTACATGGATTCTTTAATTACACCAAGGAAGAATTATTCTAGATATTATGCTTAAAGCTACATTTTCCTAGCTCCGCGACTGGGCTTTTTGCGCTGCGTGCTCCGTGCTCCGTAACTGACGAAACCACCGGTTCTCTGAAAACCAATGGAGGTGTCTTCCTAGCTACGCGCTGCGTGGCCTTTGCTGCGCGACTGGGAGCACTGCCTCGAAAACAGTCAATCACGCACCGCGCAGCAGGGCTGACGACTGTGTGTATATTATTATTATATACACTTTCATGTTAACTTGAACAAATTTAGATGAATCAAATTAATGCTTATAGTGAACAGATGAGATAATGTACAAGTTCTACTGATGGTAATACAAATCTTTAAACTTGGCGTTTTTAAACCTGAGGTAATCAACATTAAAATAAATAAATTATCTTCCCCTTAATTACTAAGCTACAAAGTTTGCTCACATTACAAAGGTTTTTTCTGATACAGAGCTTTTATTTTATTTGAGTAGTAAGCTCCATTAAAGTAATTAGTAAAACTGCTTCTTACTTTAAACCCTTCTGCTTTAGCGTAGCCTCCGACATAAGCCAAAGGCATCATGTTTTGTGTAGGAAGTTCGTGCTGCGGAAGAGTCACTGGTCCTTTGGGGTTGCGTGCAATAAAGTCATCCCTGATCCAGTTATGAAGACAGCACTTACGAATATGACTAAGTCGACTGTTTCTGGTTTCAAGTTTATTGGTGTGAAAAAAATTCTGAAAATGATACACAAAATACAAAATGCATTTTCAGTTACTCTTCCAGCACGGCAAGTGGCGTAGTTAAAGTGTCGTTTATGAACATCTGAGATTGCTTGTTTGTGCGTGTAGGGTTTCATGACATGATTGCCCAGTGCTTCTTCTCCTAGTGCAACAGATGGTAGCTTAATTTCAGAAGAAGGTAGGTTTTCAGGAGGTGGGAAAATAGTTCCTTCTTGAATCAATTTCCCCATTTTAGAATTTTTTTAAGATTCCAGCATCTCCTTCTAGCCGTATGCTCCGACATTGGTCAGTACAAATTTGCAGTTTGCGTTAGCCATAGCAAACAATGCAATGGAGAAAAAGTTCTTAAAATTGTGAAAAAGGGATCCTGAATCAGCTGGTGCAACTATCCTCACGTGTTTTCCATCTATTGCAGATATAAAATTTCGGAAATCTCAGTTGACCCAGAATTCTTCGGCTTTCTGTTTTCAATCAATCTCCGATGGTGGTGGCAAATGCACATGTTCTATTTTGTCCTTGACAACTGTCAAAACGTCTGGGACAAAATTTGATATTGTAGACGCAGAAATTCTGTATTGGAAAGCCAATGATCGGTATGATTCTCCCGTAGCCTGAAACCTGAAAAAATAGAATTGTATACAATTTTATAAAAGAGTAACAGCAATGTCGACATCCTCGTCCATTTCCTCGTCTGCGAAGAGCAATAACTTTGCCAAAACATTCCTTTTCCGGTCCATATCAATGAAAACTGAACATTTCTTCAAAATATGAAACTGGACGAGGAGAGAGTTTAAGTCGCGCGTTACGCTGCGTAAAATGACAAATCCCAGGAAAACACATTTGCGCTGCGCAGTATTTAAGTGCGCTTCAACTAACCACGCTGCGCACTTGGCCTTAATTACGTAGCACGGAGCAAGCCCTGTCGCGGAGCTAGGAAAACGTAGCTTAAATCCTTGCTAATGATCAGAATCATTACAACTACTTATTTTAAGTTACTTATAAGTAGAATTCTGCCAAATAAGACTTATAAGTATCACTTTAAAATATTAAAATAAAATTATGTCTTACCACGTTGCTGCCAAAATAGAGTAATAGTGAATTTAATGATATCTTGGGGAGTGGGCCTATTGGGTCCAATGTTATATGAAACTTTTCCTACAAACTTAATCATTTAGTAAAACTTTAAAATTGATTTAACAACCGTTAATGTTGGCTCACACACCGCGGCGTCGGCATCTTGGCTCGACATTGCAGCTGTAGTCGCAACAGGGAAGATTAGAATTAAAGTTGGAGCAAAATCATTCTACTCGAAGTTGAACAAACATATTATCTTTGTTGCGTCGCATAAAAGTGCTAAACTGTAATAAGAAAAATGAAAATTTCACCTAAGCACAAAACGGGTGAGAAGGTAACCTGTAATTTTTTTAACGGCTACAAAATTAAAAAGAGAAAACATTACTATGCGTGCCAATTATATTATTATTATTTGGCCAAGAATTTAGTCCCTACAACATCGGAGAAATGATACTTACTATTAATGAGTAACTGGGTTTCGAAAATGCATATAGTGTATAATGCGACTAAATACTGGCAAACGCTTATTCTGAACTGAATCATGGAAGACGGTGTGGTTCCCCTCAGAGCAGATTCAGGAACAAATGTCCCAATGAATGCTGGAGAGCATAAGCATCAGTTAATAACAGGATACACTAACAAATTACTCTAAGCAACTAAACAAAAATATATCTCATACAATTTACGTTAGAACCTTAGAAATTCGCAGGAGTAGAACCCTACATCCGGATGTTTTAAAACATAAACATGGTTTAAGAGTTTTCGAATGATACCAAATATCTAGACAAATTAGTAGTTATAGACACATAGAAGCACAGGTCAAATTTAAGTGAATCCTTTAATATTATACATTAATTTCATAATAGTAGCTTAAGAAATTAAATTGAAAAATGAAGTTAATTATAAAATAAAATTAAAATTTAATTATAATTCATAAGAAAGTAATTATTTGCAGGATAATACAGATATTATTACCCACTGAAAAATGCTCCTGGACGATATATATATATATAAGAATGAAAAATTCCATTTTCTGGAAAGGTAAATTTTAACAAATTAGATTATTCTTTGCCCTAATTCTCTGTGAAACGTTTGCTTTGAGTAATTACTTTAGCCAACGAGTAAACCGAGTCAGTTAATTGGGTTGGATAGATAAAACATTACTCAGTGAGAACCCGGGCTGAAAGAGTAATCAAGCGGAGAGAGCTGATTGTTTAATTTCTTGTGCAAAACTGTCGTGCCAGCAGATTTGTTAGGTTTATCTCCTCGAGTTCACAGTATTATATCATTTTGTGCTTAGGAAGATTTTAGTAGACCTTTAAATGAAAAGCCTTTTAAAACATTGTATTGTTACTCGTCTGTTATATATTGTACTACTGATTTAGATTGTTTAAAATGTCGATCATTTAACATCGAAAGAGACAAAAATATTTAAAAAAAGAAATAAATACTTAAAAGGATGTCTCATACCCTAAGATATATGTTTCTTTTCGGGAATAAATTATAAAATTGAGTAGAAATATAATTTTTAAATTACTAACATGGTCTGAATATTTAACATTCACAACTAATTGATATGAAATTACCTATTAATTACTATTACCATCACACTATACATTTGATATGGTAAAACCGAATAAACCCATTGTTAATTCTACTATTAAAGCCCTACTAAAGCTTTACTGAAAAAACAACAAATAATTAAAACTTTACACTAGACACAACGTTATTAGTATTAAATGATACAACAGTATAATTTAGTTTACTGTTATGAAATTAGTGTTTATTCAAAGTTATTATGTCTACAAGCTATAAACTTTATACAAATTCAAACTTTTGTGTTATTTTTGTGACTGTGATTACAATGTTTTATAAAAAAAGAGCAGCGACCTGAGTGTGACTTCCAATATACAAATAATGAGAAAGTAGGTCCAATTATAATTACTAGGAAAATTCAATAAATAATTAACAAAATTACTTTACTATTCAAAGAGGACGTTTTAAAACCCTTGATATTGCAGGTTGGCCATAAATATTGCAATGTTTTTTTTTTTTAATCTTAAGTATAAAAAGTTAGGAATACGCCATACCAAACGTTGCCTTCTCCATGCAACTCAAACTGGTCTATGTTAAAGTTGAATTAAAAAATTCAATTCGATATTTAAATTTGCCTTATAAATGTCCTGCGTAGAGATATGCAAAACATAAATATATCAACCACCCCAATTATATGCTTCACTAACGTTCAGCCAATAATTTTGCGCGAGACTTAATTTATTTCTAAAGAAGCAGTAAAAAATATTAAATATATAATTGAAAATGTTGAGTATCTGTTTTTCGGGGGTGAAATAATTTTTATGTAAAATGTACAAATAGATCTTTAATATAACATTCCTGACGGCAGTAAAAATTTACTTTGTATTTCACTGACTGTGATGCCAGATAATTTGATAAGAAGCACTAAAAGATTACTTGATAGCTTTTCTCATAATCCTAGTAATACTCAGGTCAAATAAAAACTGAAAAAGATTACGACATGAAATTTTGAAAGTAAGTAAATGACAAAATACTGGAGGCAATGCTATTTTTTTTTTTTTTTTTAATAGAAAACACATTAATGTCTCGAGGTTTTTTTTTGATAGCTAGTGATATTCTAAAACCATATTAGAGTTAAATTTCAGTTCCGGATGACTTAACCTTTAACCAATTACTCTAAAAATTGTACATATTTAACTCTAGTTTTATTTGGACATGATTACAAAGTTTACGAAATTTCCCTGAAATACGCGTAGATCCTTAAGGCATCATTAAAAATGTAATTATCTCATTGTTTTAGATTTCATGTGAAAAACTTACTGAAAAAATCAATTATAAAACCTTAAAAGCGTTAATTGCAATAGTAATTATACTAACATTTTCCTAAAAATTTAATATATCCCTTTTAAAAATAATTTCGGGAATCATAAGTAATTCAAAGCACCACAGTTTTTATAGATGGTTCGTTTTTTATGTTAATAAAACTATAAATAATATTAAAATTCAATTTTGAAGGAATTTCAATAAAACATTTTAGTCGTGGAAATAAATGGCCCGTAATACCGCACTCAGATGAGCCACGGTTCACAGGTTAACGATACGCTTGAACTGACGTCTTCGAGATTTTAATGATGAACTTCCTTCTGAAAAATCTGCAGAGGGCCATATTTAATGACTGCAGCAATTAAAATTATTTTAAGGGAAGGAGGTAACTTGGATAAATATGCAAATTAAATTAGGTTTCCACTGTAATTAAACTACTTTATCTTATATTTTCAAGATGTAAAAATTTTAAATTTGTACTTGCACTTTATAATTGGCAATTTGTAATTTTTATGTTAGAAATTAAGTCTATTATTTCAGACGTGTTTAAGAGTAGGACTCGTAATGATCGATTAATATAGGAATAGTTTATTCATGGAGGTATTGTATTTAACATTAATTGGTTTATTATAATTTAAAAAGAGAACGTGTTGGCCTTACAAAAATCATAAACAAAACATCAAGAGCTTTTCTGAAGTTTAAAATTAAGCGCTTAGCTAACTTGGCTTTTAACAACTCCACTCCATCACAACTACTTTTTCACATGATACGCTTTTACAAGACTACGATCAAGTTAAGATCCTTTGTATAGCATTCAGCTCCAGTTCACCTTCCTTTTAGTGCAGCGTCTTAAACTGATGCAGACTGTTTGTTTTGAGCTTCTTCGTCGCCGATTCTTTTTGGATCTCTTCAAAATAACATTACAGGACACAGATTTCCGGGGCTGCACTTAACTGTAGCTAAACTTAACATTAACGTTGAATCCATCTTTTCCACCATGGCTACTTTAAAATACTAGAAAATTTGGTAGCTCCAACGCGGTTTGGGATTGGGTCTTAAACATGGTAGGGCATTCTAATATGTACTTAATGAGATAATTCTAATACATCTTGACCTATATCGCACTCTATTTTGTAGTCTAGGGGTCTTAGATGTGCAAATGGCGCAAAGAGTTCGTTTTGAGCTTCTTGCCGCCGACATTTTTGGATCTCTTTAGACGAACATGTCTACAGATTCCAATAGTCAAGTCTGTGACAGTGTCACACTGTATAGGAGATAAAGCCAGTATCCACATTGAATACATCAATTATTTTTATATCTAACATATATATAATTTGTAAACATATACTATGAAATCAGTCAAAAACCACTATGATTTCATACGTGTACGCAAGAGATAACAAATCTAATTTTTATTCAAATAAAGATGTGTTTACCCGATAATTCCTTATAGGATAAATATATATCCTGTATAGACAATAAATTATACATTATACGTGAGACAAAAATTAAAATATTAAAAATTAAATAGCATTTTAGATTTTATTGTAAGAAAATACTGTTTATATTTCCATTACAATAGCAAAAGAGATGTAACTGTTTAGTTGAATCCCATGGTAATAATAAGAAAAGGAGTTACACAAAAGTATCATGAGTTTATATAGTATCATAAAGTGAGGTTTATTCATATTCCATACTGTATTCAACTGAAGCATAATTGTATCGGAATTACGGTATAGTTATGTCTCTATCGATCCATTTATAAAATTGTGTTTTAGTGATGTAATCGCATTATTCTTTTCAAATAAGTTAGATCACGATGTAGGTTGATACATAGAAAGAAATTATTATTATTATAAACAATTCAATATCCCTTCCTTGTAATCGGAATTCCGGTTATCCTACACACACACACACACACACACACACACACACACACACACACACACACACACACACACACACACACACACACACACACACACACACACACACACACACACACACACACACAACACACACACACACCACACACACACACACACACACACACACACACACACACACACACACACACACACACACACACACACACACACACACACACACACACACACACACACACACACACACACACACACACACACACTGTTGCTGTTTTGATAATTATTTGTTTGTTAAATCTATTTATATATTTTATGCTTGTTAATATTTTTGAAATTTATAATACTCTACTGCTGTTTTGATAATTATTTATTTTTAAATCTATTTATATATTTATGCTTGTTGATGTTTTTTGAAATTTATAATACTTTGTTGCTGTTTTGATAATTATTTGTTTGTTGAATCTATTTATATATTTATGCTTGTTAATATTTTTGAAATTTATAATACTCTACTGCTGTTTTGATAATTATTTATTTTTAAATCTATTTATATATTTATGCTTGTTGATATTTTGAATATTGTTTGTTGATCTTACTGTTTTGGGTTGTTCAAGGGGATAGAAAGTGTTCTGGCCAAAAATGTGATATTTGATATTTAATATTTTATTATTTATATATTTATTTGTTAAAAACTTTTTATATTTATGCTTGTTAATTTTTTTTACCTCGTTTTTGTGAGATGGTTCTTGTTAAAAATCTGGATTGTATAAGTAGTAAATTAAGTATATATTATGGACTGATAGTAAGAGTATAGTATTTGTGCACCATGGTGGAAGAAAGCATAAAAAAATAAGAAAAAAAAACCTTGAATTGCCAACTGCATGTATATTAAATTTAGCCTAAGTTATTGCATTATATTGTAAATAAGTCACACGTGCTTCCAAGCACCTGACTCTGTAAATGTATGTACATTTTTGAAATAAAGGTTTTTTGTAAACTCTGTAAACACACACACACACACACACACACACACACACACAATATATTATATATATATATATATATATATATATATATATATAAGAGTTTGCAGAGATAATGTTACATTTTAGAAAATCGCAAGAACTTGGTTTGGTTCGGCATTAAAAAGTAATAAGGTGTAAAAAGTTTTAAATTATAATCTATATTTCATGGAAACTAGGACACTATAAAACGTGACGTTGAATAAATCTTTTAGATTACCAAATCCCTTGAATACTGATAATTTAAAATCTCTCTGTTGAAAATAATCGGTAGAGCAGCTGCTGCACGCAGGGTTGAGATTACGCGGTTGGGCTGATATGTGTAAGACCTAATGACGGCTCTACCTTGGAATATTTTTACACTGTGGCAACATTTTACGACTGCATCAATTAAAAATTATTTGCAGTTAATTTTAATATTAATGTATTATGAACTAGAACTAAATGTGCTTTTACAATTAAACGTAAACATGATATTCATAAGAAAATATTGAAAAACCTATTTGTTCGCAAATGTTCATTGTTTGTTGCACTTGTGAGCACAAGTGTTAATTTACTAGGCACGTGTTCCAGGTGAATAAAAAAAATAGTGAATCTAATACAAATCTATTTATGATGGTCTTGGAGGTAACATCCAACTTACATTATTTACACACATAACCTGTTTAAGAAAAAATTTCATGTTTGGTGTGAGTTCAGGTGTATTTCTTCTGGTTTGATACATTTTAATCCGACCATCAGATACATAAAACATAGAATAACCGTCAGAAAACTACATTAATAAATTAAATACTTCTATTGTACGTGGTTAGCTGGTGGGAATATAACATTTATTTTCTGTCTTAATGTTGATTTTAAACGTGTTAAACCAAACATATAAAGTGTAAAAAATAACTATTTCATGTTTTAAACCCTTGTTATACTCTCCCATTTTGGCCTCCATCAGAACTAGTGAAGATATTGTTCGAGTTCTTTCTTAGAGGAAATGTCACTATCAATTTTAATACTAATCAGATTGTGTATGTAAACAATACAAATTAGCCCTCACCTCCTTTGCTATGACCGAATAATTAATTATTTGAGCTAATGTTATACCACGTCGACATTTACATAAATAATGATTTTGAAAACAAAACTATATAACATATTTTAAGTTGGACTAATTTAAAACCTCAAGTTTAACCTGTGACACTGTGATAACGAAGAGCTAGGTTACCGTGACATTTACCAAACTCGCTCCGCCACCACTTTGTCACATGATGCGCTTTTACACGAGGATACTCAGGAGCGGTTTTGTGTTAAGGGTGTTACAGTAAGTTTAGTAATTAAATATTTTATGAGATATAAATAATAACTTTATAGTAGATAGAGTATAATTTATCTAAGATGGAGTGGTTCGAAATTATTCAAAGTATTAAACCTCCAGCCAGTGAGCGAATACTTGCGAGTCAATAGAAATTGGTACAAGATTTATTGGATACAAAACAAGTTTATTATTGACATGAAAATATCATCATGGTATTATAAATTATTGAGTGGGGAGATGTCTGCAAAATGTAACTTAAACCTCTGGGCCAATTGGCCTTTAGATTCATTCTGTTTCCATGATTATATAAGCCTCCATATTTACACTGGGGTATCGTAATCACTGTAAGACAGCTCTCTGTTAAATCTTTAGCTGTGGAATGGCATACATTCTGAACCTTTGTGAGTATCTTATCCTCTGACACCTAGAACTCCCAGCATCTAGGAAACACTGATTTCTCGAGAAATGCTTCAGCATATATTATTACCATATACATCGAATATTACATTTGATTAATAGGGTATACAAGACTCTGGCGCCATCTTATTTTTTAATGAGTCTGAGATTTTAAAAAGACCAGTATGTGGGTAAGGCCATCGTGTCCAAATTTACTAAAGAAAAATTTTATGAATATTGTACCACATTATCTGAAGATCTGATCTGTATTACATTTTTTAGACGTGCAATTATTGTAATGCATATGAAAATGTCCTCAGCTAATAAAACAGGTCAAACATACTTCATAGCAATGCTTTTTTAAATTATTATAGATTTCCATGGAAACAACAAGGAAAATGTTGGAGGTATTTCAATTTGTTTTGATAGTTCAGCTTCCTTTTTCAAAAGTACCTATTCGCAGTAAGCCTGAGTACCACCACCAGGAACAGGATGCGATGGGGAGGAGCAGGACCAGGACAAGGACCTACATGGGTAAGTTTCTTTTATTATTTAGAAATATCAGCTTCCGCTCTTTCTATATCATGTTACCCAAAGTGGTTTACATCCTAGTTTAGCGACTATTAATCATAACACTAGTCACTAGAAAATCTGATATGTTTGAAAAACAATTAAAATAAAACAGAAAGTTATAATTGTTGATGTTTGAGTTAGGTATCCATTCTTGTTTTGTAAATATGATAACGTTTTCGAAAAAGGTGATTAGGAGAGAGATAGTTGGGCCTGTCTTCCAATAGTTGATAAAAATCAATACTTGTTACTTATCATTAACAGCAATCATTCTGAAATTTTCATAAGCCAAATATAGACAATTTAAATAAATTAGTGTACGCTAGGTAACTAAGTTTAACATTCTTAACTAAATCACGTAAAATTATCGAACCCGTGAGAGATACCCTTGTTAGATGGCACCTAACAAACATAGTGGGTCTGATGAAATATTTTTATCAAATTCTAAATTATTCCGCTTCTTCAAAAGTGCCTCATTAACTGTATGACATTATTTTTTCCATAAAACAGTTGATTCATCCATATCCGTGTCTGTGAGAGGAGGGGGAATTCCACCCTGCGCGCTATGTTGGACGGCATCTACGCACGTGACCAATGCCGTTAGTGTTTTGTGTTACTGCACACGCGTGTCAGTGTCAACACTATGTTTAGTTCGATATTGTGATTAGAGTGTGTGTTTGTAACAAACATTTTTGTACTATACTTGTTATTATTATAATTTAAATGACAAAAATATTTGGATAGCATTATTCTTAGTTGAATTGAAAAGGTTAAAGAAGATTGTTCCCCCACTTATTGCAGTGATAATAAATCTAATGCTCCATTAGATCATTCGACACACAATAACCTTACATCACTTGTGTTGTTACTGCTCTGTCAGAAAATTATTTATTTAATAATTTATGCTGTTCAAATGTTTAGCTTGCTTAATGTATATTTTCGTAAAAATAATATTTAACCAAAGTTAAATACTAATTGGTAAAATATTTCTAAAACCATGCACTGGTGCCATAACTGTGCAAAATAAGAAAAATGAGAACGGTTTTTTTCTTAACATATTTATAGTCTTTAAAAACAAATGTTTGGATGGTAAAAAATTTACTTAACTTATTGCCTATTATACTTTAATAAACTATATTTATAATTTACAAAACAAATATGTTTTTAAATTTTAAAATGCATTATTCGAAAACGTGTAATAAAATAATTTTATGATTTCTTTATACACAAAAACTATAACTCATCAAAAAACTTATACAAAACCCTTAAGAATTTCAAAATAGCATTGGTAAGATACACAAATCAATCAATCAATGTTAGATGGCAGCTGTACATGGAACCTGCTACGTATGTGGATTGGACGGGACCACTCACAAGATAAACTCGATAGAAAACTTTAGCAATGAAACTTAATCTACAGGCTTTACTTCTATAAATGCGTTATTTAAATTTACACCAGAGATCTCTTTCATTGGTCTACAGTTGAAGGCGTAGATTTTCATACATTCAATGACTCACTGGACTCCATTGTAACTTTCAAACAATAAACCTTCCTAGACACCTAGACTCACATTTGCTATTGTGAGAAAAATTAAATAGCTGTACTTTCACATGTAAAGTACACCAAGTGAAGAAATAGTTTCCATAACGTGTTGAGTAGACATCTTCAACCATCCTGGTAGCTAAGTGATTATTGCGTTAGCTTATCAACTGCAGGGCCCGAGCTCGAGTACCGGTAAGGGAACGCTGTTTCGCACGCTAAAACTCGTCTTGATCTAGCCTTCTGTAGACTTCTTTCTTAGTAACAGTATAAATAATTTCAAGTATTTACAGTAGAAACAACTTTTTTTAATTTGATCAATTTGTTATTGTGATCTTTAAAGTATAAGAAAATATTTGTATATCCTTTGACTTACATAAAAAAATTAATCTCAGTAGCTTATTTTAAGTTTTTTGAATGAGTATATATTATTTATATACAACGAATTTAACGACGTTATTCTCTCTTGCTATAGATTAGTCTATCCCTTCAAATGATTTATGAGCTAATACAATTTAAATTGCATCTTATGACTGTTATAAGATAACGAATTCTCAACGAATTCCTTATTTAACACCCCAAGGCAATAAATGTTGGTCATCCTCAGAAGTACTTATATAGCCGGAAACACGTGTGCATTAATGTATTATATACTATGTGCCGTATTCTACGCTAAATACACATATATGAAATACCCCTTAATAATCTGTTTTTAGGACAAAAAAATTCTTACCGTTTAACAATTTTGTCGGTAGTATATTTTCTCATTTTAGGTTCAAGATGCTTCATACTTGTATATTGGATCTCTTACCCATGTTTTTAATTGACATTCATTAAAGGGCAGTGATCAATAAATTATTTGTAAATTATAAAAATCCCATGCTTATTACTTAGTCAAAAATGACCATGCAAAACATTGGTTAACAATGGTTAATAGAACACTAAATCAAATTGGTGCTGCTTTAAACCCGTTCTTGTAGGGATGGCTGTTCATTCTAATTTTTAATTTTGTGCTGGAATTCATTAAAATAACATTTCATTATTTGGCTACAATTGATGTATCATGTATGAATGTTAATGTATCATTGTACCTATATATGCAAAAAACTTTAAAAATATGTTGTATTTAAAAGCAATGTTTCCGTTTTTAATTGTAGTTTTCAAAATTTTAAACTTTTGTTTTAAAATTTAAATGCATTGAAATCTTCTAATATCTTTGTTTTATTAATCTGAGGAATTGTCAGAATACAAAGTGTAGCGTTGGCATGTGAAACGGAAAGCAGTATCCACCATAATAAAAATTTTATTTTAGTATTTAAGTCCCGGTATTGCTGATGGCTCACCATGAACAATATTGCACGTTAGTCTAATCGTACACACACGCACGGGCGTGCTTTTAAGTTGCGTTCTTATAATTTATTATTTCTAAAATCTTTAATAATATGATGATAAATATTAATGTAGCACGTATTTAGAGGCAGAGAAAAATTATATTATAACTTATGCTGTAGTGTTTTATTTAAACGTTTGCCTTCTTAGAATGTTTGTGTTGGAGTAACAAGAAATGGGTTTAATATTAGTAGTAGTCGTGACGTTACCAATATAAAAAAGCAGGTGTAAACCACGTAGCAGGTTGCATACCATATTATTTAATATCCATGGAAACAACGTAGGTATATAATTTAATGTTTTTGTTAATAATTTGAAAGTGAAATGTCGCACTGTTTTTAATCTTCGTCCAACTCACAACTAGTCGCGGAAGTTGCGTCAGGAACACTATTTGATGGCCAGAAGCACGACCAGGACCAGGACTTACATGGATGAGGTAATTTCATTACTTAAAAATCACAGTTTACGATTTCAATATCACTTGTTACCTAAAACAGTTTAGGTCTTAGTTTTAACGAATATTTATACATCACAAAGTACCAGAGCATTTAACATGTTATACAGATTTTTTTCTTGAGTTTCTATTATAGTTGTAGCATTCTATGGTAAGTTTTGTATAGAACCTGTGTTTTGTGCTGTATTTCATCCTCTCTGTACCCAAAACCTATAGTGTCAAGCGGTGTACAATCATTTATGCTCTGAAAACAGGTACCTCTACTTGAAATATCGCTTTTAATTAGTCATGTGTAGTACCAAAAATTTAACAAAATACATGTTATTGGATTATACACTAATATGAGTACTTACCGTATAAACATTTGAATAAAACCCTATACTAAAGATTTGTTCCCTTATTAGATTATGGTTGTATGTGTCAATATATTACTGTAAGACTTATTAGCCTGGAATCTTTATCGATATGACCGTTTACGTTATTGCTAATTTGTTTATTTACAAAAAAAAATTGAATTTTCAGATTGTAGCTTTTACGTACCTAATTTACGTAGTATACAAAACATTGCACTTTTAAACTTCTCCTACAATTATTACAGGCCATATTACAGAAATAAAAATATATTAAAACTTGACTAGAAATTTTTAAAGTTTATTCATAGAAAAAATCTCGTGTATAAGATTTTTCAATGATGGAAACAGTACATAGTATAGGTGAATTGTTGGAAAAGGTTATATTATGAATTTTTAATTTTTAAAGTAAAATTCATTTCACGTAATTAACACCCATAAATATTGAAATATATTTATGGTTTTAAATCCCTTCAGTACTATAAATGTACAGAAAGAATTAGTCTACAATTACATATTTTACCAAATCCAAATGTTTTATGGTCCATTCTCACATAGTTTTTAACAAATGAAAAGAGTACTAGGAGAAATATTTATTTCAATGTGACTTAGAGGCATTTTTCAGGCATTATATTGTAGTGTAAAAACTTTTAAAAATTGAAAGTTTAATGTTCAAAGACGTTAGGGCGTGGAAAATCTACACTAGGAGTACGCTGGCGAAGACCAGGGTTGAGACAAAGATTTATGGACGAGTTGCTTAATAATTTGCAATTAAAAGATCTTCTCTAACTATTCTTTTTACCCAAAGCAGTTCACATTCTAGTCTTGTGATTGTCAATCACAGAATAAAACAGTGAAACAGTTTCTATGTTATTATAACTCATTTTCACTTAAGAGGATTTTAATGTTAAGGACTTTTGCAATGAATTCATTTTCTTGTGTACTGATACTTAAGTTTATTACATATAATTATGTTTCATGCGTAAGCAGAAAAAAATTTTTATTTATGTTTTTAAATCCCTTTAGTGCTATAAGTGTACAGAAAGAATCAGTCTACAATTACATATTTTACCAAATCCAAATTTTTTATGGTCCATTCTCACATAGTTTATAACAAATGAAAAGAGTACTAGGAGAATTATTTACTTCTATGTGACGAGACATTTTCAGGCATTATATAGTAGTGTACAAATTTTTAAAAATTAAAAACTAGTGAATTTTAGCTGGCCTCGAATTAAAACTCATAACGTATTGCGTTAATTTTTTTTAAACATCATTTCTAAAAACGTTGTTGTACAGATTTAAGGAGAATTGTAGTCTATATCTTTTACTTAATTCAATTAGTTGATGAGATTACCACCAGAGCTTTCTTTTACTTTACAAGAGATTATAACTTGTCGATTGTGATGATACAGTTATAGAAACAACTCCTTAGATTCCTTTGTCACCTTTACATGGTTCACTTACAATATTAATATTAATTTTACTCTGAAAAAAGTCAAAAATGCTATATTTGAAAATAATGCCTACTCGTAGTTGTTATAACATTTTCCACTACAATTTTTTGTCGGAATATAATTTTCATCACACACTGACAGGAAACCCAACCTACTGCAAAATCAGATAGGAACAATCAAAATCTTTGTTCAGAAGTCACAAGCTATCTAATTTGTGGTCCAGATACCGGGACCAGCGTAACTGAGGCACTGGTTGTTACATACACATATTACACTAAAATAATAAATGCTAGTAAAGATTGCTATTCAATATTTCAGGTGTTATTGATTAAGCCCATGACACAGTTATACTATAAACTTTATTTATTACTGAAATATTTGAAATAAAAATGTAAATTGTAAATTACATTTGAAGAATCTCAAACATTTCAATTGGAAACTGAGATGGATACGTTTTTTCAATAAGTACATAAAATATTCAATATTGAATAAATAATATAGTCATCACTCTACTTCACAGACATATCAGAAATGGTTCCTCACTAACTGGAACATTGTAATGGTGAATGTTATTGAGAAACGTAACGACTCGATAACCATGCAGATAAATTAACTCGAATGATGGCTTTAAATGTATATTAGCTGTAAGTTCAAATTTAAGTTTTGTATTGTTTAAAATAGTTATCGGAATACTAGCTCCTTAGAACTTTATAAGAATATCAGAAAATATTTGGGACAATTTTTTTTTTTAAACTACTTAAGTCCTGAGCTCGTATGTCCATAAGTAGGAAAATGATATCCGTTAATAGGTGAGGTCCGTTTTAGTTCAAATACACACTTATCACAAAACCCTATTTTTGAGTTTACACTCTTAATTCCATAATTATCCTTTAAATTAATTTATAATGATAATAGGTATACGTCAGGAAAGACATAAACATGAAGTTTTAAACTTTGACAACCATTGACTTGTACTGAAAAGTGCGATAACTTTGCTATTAGGATTTGGTACCTATAATGTTCAGCTCTGCATCCTTATATTGTAACTTTATATCCGCCAGAAGAATTCATGTAATTTATCTGCTAACTCTAACACAGTAATATTTATTTATACATTTACTTTCCCCAGAGGGTTCACTTCTGGTTGGTTTATTGCTTCCGGTTAAACCCACACTAGGTACAGCAAAAACCGATGTCACTTAAATCTGTACAACCTTATGGATTCAGGAGTGGTACATCAGTAACCTAAAATGTCGAGATTCTGCAAGGGTAATTCAGTAGGTCTGGTCTACAGTGGGAGATGACTGTTGAAGTTTGTAGTGTTTGTTCCATATGAGTCAATGATTCTTGCCAGCCTAGACAAGGGTGTGCCACCCTTACCGGCTTTGATTGGAGAGGCTGGTTCAGAGCTGGCTTTCTCTTCTTACGCCCACACCTCTAGGGGCTGGATAAATTTCACCAAATTTAGTCTCTTGAAAGGTGAGGGATTTATGGAAATAATGTTTTGTCAAGGTCATAGATTAATTATAAAGGTCGGAAATATACGTGTTTTATTGAAATAGGCTTCTTGACCTACTTATGTATGCCTATATTTTTAAACGATGCACTTAGGCAAATTAAAATTTGAAACTAAAAATATAAATAATTTGAGATAGAATCGTTTTTAAACCAGACATTCCAGGTTCTGGAATTCTAGGTTTGTAGAAGTTCCATACAAGTTTCATCTCACTAGCACGTAACATTAAAAATGAGCAAACTCATAGTTGTTAAATGTTTGGCGACAATAGTAGCAACAACACCTTCTTCATTAAATAACTAGCCGTACGTTTACAGATTTCTACCTTACATGAAAGTGAAAATTTTAAATACTTAACCCTAATGTGAGTTAGATTACAAACATTTTTTAGAGTATACACTTATTAAGGTTATAAGATCCGTATAAACATAAAGTAAATATATTTTTTATTCTTCTGTTATGGATAAAAAGTTATTTGCACTATAAAAGTTTAACATGAATTATATATGGTTTACTATAAATCTATAAGTTTCAGAAGCGTTACAGTTTATGAATAAATGTTGGAATATCTGTGTTAAATGTTTATAATATTTCATAGCTTTTTTATGTATTCTGCGGTTCTGCTGTAATAATTAGTATTTAGTTTTTATTGAGTGCATGTTTTATAGTAAGGGTGCATGGAATAGACACACAACAACGCTGTTGTAGTTCCAGACTTATGCGTGTCAACGCTTTGGCATGTTTTTTTTTATTTACTTTGTTGCGGGGACGGTTAGCGGGCTACCCGAGTGGCAAGATAACCCGTAACGATGTTCACCTTGAAGAGTAGGAACTCAAGAGTTGACTCGGTACATCGGGTTAAAATAAGTTTATTAAAAATAGTCACTCGGCTCAACTCTGTTCACAACATGTAAAATGAAAACACCTGTATAAAATTACTACTGAGAATAAACTATTAACACTATACTTTGTGGTACTTATGTTTCACAATTCCAACATCTAACTATTCTGCCTACTACCGCGACCGGTTCCTCGCTGTGCAGTCTGCGGAGACTGATCCCAACACCGTGACCGTTCCTCACTGTGCAGTCTGCGGAGACTGATCGTGAACGTTCCTCACTGTGCAGTCTGCGGAGACTGACCCAAACACCGTGACCGTTCCTCACTGTGCAGTCTGCGGAGACTGATCCCAACACCGTGACCGTTCCTCACTGTGCAGTCTGCGGAGACTGATCCCAACACCGTGAACGTTCCTCACTGTGCAGTCTGCGGAGACTGACCCAAACACCGTGACCGTTCCTCACTGTGCAGTCTGTGGAGACTGATGACTACTGTTGCGCCTCGCAGGGCTTAAATAACACAACCCATTAAGAGCGATTATCGCTCTGTACATATCATTGTCCAAAGTGCTAATGATCTGTAGATTGCTCTGTGAGCAGTGACAATTTTTTAATGATAATGTTGTATATCTATTACTTATCTAACGTCTACTCTTCTCACGCTAACACTATTCCAGTTATTGATACACATTAAATAATACATACAATCATGGCCACATGTCCTTACATACTAATATGATTACAAAATAATGTTGCTACACAACAACTTTAACCTAGATAGTAATTGTGAATTGATTTAGTAATTTACCTGATGAAGATATCAGATTTTAGATTTTGAATGTATGTAGATTGATTGTATTGTATCACTGAGCGATGGAAAATGTCGGGAATAATCCTGTTTCCTTCATAATGTTACCAGTAATTCGTGAAGTAACGTGAGGTATAATTCTTAGGGAACATTTAAAAGTGCATTGTATGGCAGATTAATTGAATCTGATATGATGTCATGTAGGTTTTTTAGATTTAGCTGTATAGTAAAATTTCATGTTGAACGTGCCTGTGGTTGTATTTCGAAAAAAGCATGATATAAATATGTTTATTAATGTATTTGTAACTAGAGATTTTACGACTATGTTGGACGGGAATGTTGTTGTCTTTCAGTAATAGACGTAGCGTAAGAAATGACTGCACAGTTAAAAACTAAAAGAAAATAAGGAAACAGCTGAAACATACCCAACAGTACAATACAGGTATGTACAAATTACGTATATCAATAAAAACAAAAAGATACAGATTTTGTTCAACAATTTTTCTATATCTCAGTTCATGATGAAATTTTTTTATATTTCGAGCACGCCCGGAAAACTCCTCCAGGATACATTACGGCCAGGACCAGGACCAGAATTTACAGAAGAGTTACTTTATATTATTTTCTTAGAAATCACAGCATCTGCTCCTCGATCTCTCACTACCAAAGCAGTTTACACATCCTAGTTTTAGTGACAGAAAACCTGAAAAGTTGCATTGACAACACTATTCCTAATAACAACATTGAAATACGTGTTAATAATTTCATTGAGTTGATTTCTAGATTTATTAAGGTTATCATAGCTTTGTTTAAATACTGCCAATTTTGTGTTTTATGCTATTTATAATCCGCTCTGTACCCTAAGAATACAGGGAGAATCGTTTTGGAATATAAGATAAACGAATTATTGACTCATGGTGAAGGCAGGCAGGCAGGCAGCGGGTAGGCCGGGACTCTCGTCCCTTCTGTGGTAGGGTCTCTGCAACAAGCGGAATGGCTACTGATCATCAGTACGTCCAGCCCCAAGAGGGGCTATTTTTGCGTTGGGTCGTGGGGAATTGTTAAGTGTGTGGTTTTATTTAGGTCGGTGAAAAGTAGTGTAGTAGGTTCGGAAGTGAAGTGAAGTGGAGAGTCGTTGGTTTTTGTTTAGTACATTTAGTCTTCTATGGTGGGTCGTCCAATATTACTTTTAGTTGTGGGATTTTCCACGGATGGACGGCTTCCCGGGTTGCCCACTCACGGATTTGATCCCACGTTGATTCAGCTGCTGCTGCATACATGGCTCTCGCCTGGCCAGTGATGAAGTCATGCAGGCTGGGTAGTCCTACAGACCGTAGGACGACCGTGTTTCTGACAAACCATGGTGTGTTCGTCAGTTGGCGGAGTGTCCTGTTCTGGAAGGTTTCTAGTGCCTTCCTGGTCGTCTTGGAGGTGTGTGGATACCAGGCAGGAGCCGCGTATGTCACGATGGGGCGGACTATCGTTTTGTAGAGCAGCAGCTTCGTGTTGATGGGAAGTCCGGAGTGAGGTCTCAGTAGAGCCGACAGCCCTTAACGGGCGGCCATTCCAAGGCGGATCCTCCCTTTGGCGGCAATTCCAGTCGTTATAGTCCTGTTGAGGACGACTCCCAAGTATTTAATAGACTTGGTCCACCTTAGTTGGTCCCCCTGCAGGTGAATCTTCTCGCGCTGGGCCGGATACTGCGGGTTTTTGGTGAAGCAGATAGCCTCGGTCTTCTGAGTGTTGATCCTGACCTTCCACTTCCTCAGTTACGGGTCCAGATGTTCCATTTGCCTTCTCATGTAGGCACATGATTGGCGGATGTTGGCCGACTTACTGTAGAAAAGTGCGTCGTCAGCGTAGAGGGCGAGAGACATCCTGGGAATGACTGGGATGTCATTTGTGTACCACAGGTACAGCACTGGGCCCAGTACAGTTTTGTTTTAAAACTGCAAATGTTGTGTTTTAGGCTATTTATAATCCCCTCTGTACCCAAAGAATACAGGGAGAATCGTTTTGGAATATAAGATAAACGAATTATTGACTCATTGTGAAATTGGACCTGTTTTTAAATATTTTATGAAAGGTCAATACTTTAATAAGAGAGTTATTTTCTTACTTACGTCAAACCGCCTTTTTTCTGACGTATTTTCATGGAATAAATATTGAAATATAAGTAAAATAAGTGTATGCTAGCAGAATAATAATATCAGTGATCGACTATATCATGTTACACTGTTTTAATTAAATATAAAAAAGTAGTATTGGGTAGTTTTGAAAAGAAAAATATTCTATGACTTTTATCTTTATGAAGTAGTTACTGCATCGTACACCAGAACTCTCTCCTGTCGAGAGTTTAATCACTCACTCTCTTTTTGGACACCATTTGGCTTTCATAAATAATAAACTTACGCATTAAATAATTTTAAATTTTTTTTTTCGGGACAGTATTACAATCCCTGCACCTTCTCATCTATTGGGCACACGCTAAAGAAATATTATTAGAATGTGCCTGGTAGACATCTTATACTGTCTGGGTAGTATGTGTTTACCGATTCAGCTATACCACGTAAAGGGTCAGAGTTTGAGTTCCGAATCGAACGCACTATTCATTAACAATAATCTTATTATACACGGTTGCTAGTTAAGAATGAAAATTTCAATATTCTGAGTCAAGCGTGTTTATAACTAAATTAGTGAAGTATTTTTATAATAATTATTTTTCATAATTTTAATAAATTTTGATGCAACTTCAATAGTATATCATATTGTAGACTACTTGATTTAAATATTCCAAAGCAAATAACTTAATGGAAGTGGTTTCTTAATAAGAAGAGAGAATGGATTTGGTGAAAGACTACGTCCTGTGCAGATATGGTCAAAGGCCTCTTTAAGCACAAATTCGATTATAAAACAGTTTAATATTTTAAAATACTCTAATATGTTTATAGTTATACTGAGCAAAAATTTATCTATAATTGAATATGAAACATAGTTTATCTTTTTTACATTCCAACAATAAAAATATCTATGCCGTAACGCGCAGTAAAAATACAATTATAATTCCTTATAGTACACGAGAATAATCATTGTCAACTATGCAATAAGTATGGAAAGTTAATTAAGCTAGTGTGACTACCCTAATAGTATTAGGGTATTGGTAATAACATTGCAAAATAGTTTTACAAAGAGTTACAGCTTTCATTTTATCATTCCTATACATGAGTTATTAATTACAAACAAATCACGATACAATTATTGAAAATTAAATGAAATATATTTATTCTTTACTTCACACTAATTTTTCAAATCATTTATTTCTTTTGTACCGATTGTATTAAATAATAATTTTGGGGTAACTGGATTACCGGTGGAAGGAGTAGGCCCAGATGAATGATAAGGACTGTACTATACAAAAGAGGCTGCTATCGGCGAGGCGCGCATCGCAGATGGCAGTGTTTGATAACGAAGTTGAGAGGTGGGGTGAGGTAGACGTGCCGTACCTCCATCTCAGTTCATCGGAAGTGATTGTAACGAGTAGTAGTGCTTAGAGTAACTCTTATTCCTAATCGTCATCGAACCTGCGGATGCTTTCAGCAATTTTTTGATTTATTAAAATCTCTAACACTGAAGAATTTGTTAGTGTCTAACACTGAAGAATACTTTTTTAAAGTAAAGTAAAGAAAATTAGTAACAAAATAAAAATTGAATTTTGAAGATTAATTAAAGTGAAGAATTGCCAGATCAGATTAGAGTGTAAAAGTTCTTGAATTTTGAAAATTGAATGAAAAGCTGTAAGAACTTTGTACATTTTTGGGAGTGAAGAATATATTACAAGTTTGAAATTTAAAGGTCATCAAGAAGTTTTAATTTTAATTTTAATTCCAGTTTTTATTTTTAAGAAGAAGTTTTATTATAGTTTGAACTTTATTTATTTTAGAAGATTTACTTTTATTTTTAAACATTCACAAAAGTTTATTTTAAATTTCAAAGCTAACCCCTCATGTGCCAGTAAAACGGTACACATTATTAAACTTATCAAAATAGTATTTTGCTTCTCCTAAGGAATTATATAATTGCTGTTTAAAAGTATATTGTACAGTGAAACAGTTTCTATTTAGTTATAACGCGTTTACAAGTAATATGTTTTCACAATGAGGAAGATTATCTAATCAACAAATAACTTTCGTATATTTTGTGAGAAAAAAATGAACTTGAGATTTATATTTTCAAATTTCAGTGCTCTAAGTGTACAGAAAAAATCAGTTTACAATCATTTCCAACACATCGTCGAAGTTCTATACTATCCGTTTATAAATATCTGATAAAAATTTTAAAGCTTGAAGAATTATTTTCGTATATTTTGTAAGCTAAAAACAATTTGAGATTTATGTATTTAAATCCTTTCAGTACTCTAAGTGTACAAAAAGAATCAGTTTACAATCATTTCCAACACATCGTCCAAGCTATAATTATTTTCGTATATTTTGCAAACTAAAAAAGAACTGGATATTTATGTTTTTATATATTTAAATCCTTTCAATACTCTAAGTGTACAGAAAGAATCATTTTAGATTCATTCTCCATATTATATTGTCCAAATTATATAATATCCGTAAAGAAAAGAAAGAGTCAGTTTACAATTGTTTTCTATACAACATCCAAATGTTTAAAATTGGTTTATACATGTTTGATAAAAGTTTAAATAATACTAAGAGAATATATCAAACATACATAATTCTAGCATTGTATAGATTACTATCCGGACAAGACTTACATCATAGTAATTTATGAGCAATTTTGGCCTAGTGGATAAAAGAGATATGTTTATGAAAAGGATTTGATAACTTATGTCTAACACCAATCTTTCTGGCATGTTCAAATAGGATCAATATTAAAATGAGTTGAAGTAGGTGTATGTTAGCTGACAATGATTAAAAATCATTATAAATCATGTTCGATTGTTTAAATGCAATAAATATCAACACATATTTTGCGGAGTTTATAACAGAAATATGGTCTATAATTTTTAAATTACCCAATTAGCTTTCTAAAAGAACACCAGATCTCTCTTCTACAGAACAGTAAATAAGAGAAGACGAAGTTATACAGTAATAGAAACGCCTGATTATGTTCCAATATAACTAAAAAAATTCAATTTTTCACTGTAAGTAATTACAAATAATAGTAAAATTTTTATAAAAAATTAAAAGAGTCGATGGTAATGTAGCCGAACTTAAGAAGACCTTAAGGTCTGTGTTAAAGTCAAAAGATAAAGGATATTATGCTAATTTAAAATAAATATTGTCATTTCCAGCAGAAGTTAGTCACATTTCTAATCAAGTATATTTGTTAAATATTAAGGCAAGCGAGTATGATGAAAGTACAAGTAAAGTTGAGTTGGTGCGTTGCAATGTGAAGGTTAACCACTACTCAACCAGAATAGACAATTTGTGTAAAATCTTTAAGGTTACTCCAGAAAGTAAAATTGTTTTGGAAACTTTAATAAACAAAGTAAAAGAAGTTAAGAAACTTGTTAGTGAAGATAAGTTGACATCTGAGGATGTATTAGCAGTAAATGAAAGATTGTTGGACTTGAGTGTAGAAGAGGAAGTCTTAAATGAGCAGTTAAACCAAAAACCCATAGATAAGTTTACTGTAGAGACTGTCCCTACACTGCAAGTAGCTAGTGGGATGTCTGCTAGTTTTACTAAACTGCAGACTCCGATAGAAAGATACCTAAAAGCGTTTAAACCGACTAACGGGTTAAATGTATTTGAGTTGATGGATTACCTTCGGGTTATGCAACAATTGGTATCTGAAACTCCACTAAATGATAGCGAAGTATTAAATATTAGCATAGGGTATGCTAAATGGGCCATTGTACCAAAAGTCACTGGAATACAAGGTAAGTGGCAAGAGTGTTATTGAGATTCATAAAAGTCTAATGATTTTCTTTGTGCCTATGGGACAAAAGGAAAGCTTGAAGAGGGATCTTGTACATAGATCACAAAAACATAACGAAAGGTTAAGTAGTTATATTAGTAGCATTAAGGAGAATGCTAAACTTCTACAGTGTGACTACACCGAGAAGGAGATTGTTGACATCATAAAGGTCTATATTACTCCTAATGTAAGAGCAAGATTAGTATTTTGTGACAATCCAAAAAACTTTGAAAACCTGGACCAGCTGTGTATACACGAGCAGAATGTATACTACGAAGAGAACAAGGTAAGAGAGACCAAACATAACCTCAAAACAGACGACAGCTGGAACCTTAAACAAACCCAGGAGAGCAGACGACAGTCAGTATATAAACAAAGGGTTTGTAAACATAACCTCAAAGCCAACCTTAACCTCAAATGTCAACAATGGAACAAAGATGTGTTATGTATGCGGTATAATGGGTCTCTATACCAAGGATTGTTTTAAAAACAAGAATGAAGTTGCTCCTAGATTCCAAGTGAATAAAATGAACCCTGAGAAGCCAAAAAATTTGTGAATCGGGGAGAGGAGCAAACTAATCGGATCTCTCCCCAATTAAAGGTAAACAAAGTAGACACATTAAAAAGCAGTAACTATTTAAGCGCACTATCAGTAGTAAAGGAGAGTTTTGGCAAAAATAATAGTACTAAGGCACTTGTGGATTCTGGAAGCAGTCTAACCTTGATGAGTGAGAAGCACTATGAACAATATACTACATAAGAAGTTAGTAAATAAGTCCAAAGTCACTGAAATAAAATGTGCTAGTGCGGACAATTCAAATATTGAGTTGACAGGTGAGTGTGAAATAGTCATAAAAATAGAGGAGTACACTTGAAAGATAAAATTTGTAATAGCCAAGAACCTTGCATGGGAGGTTATACTTGGAGCTGACTTTATGAAACAAACAAGTCTTGTGTTGGACTTGAACAAAGACAGCTGTTATTTTAATTTTAAGCCACAAAATAAAATAGAGCTATTTGAAAACGCCACTAAACTCAATAGCAATGTAAATACAAAAATAAAAATTGGTTGCCATCAAGCTAGTGAAGGTGTAAAGAAATTATTAAAAGATTTTCCTGAACTCTTCAGGACAAAAATAGGTAAGGCTATTGATTATCAGGGCCTAGTATCAAGGGCTGCACCATTTTGCCTGCCGGCGTGACCCCCTGGTCACGTGACCGCATACGTCACGAACCTGACGCCTGCCGCGTCTACCCGCTTGCCACTATGGGAGCGTTATGGTTTACATACTATTACACATCAGTAGAATAATATAATTAAGGACATCCTTATATATTCTTAAACTGTGTGATCTGCTGAAACTAGCACTATAAATATATTTCAGTTTATATCGATTTGAACATTGTACAACCACAAAAAGGCATGTTTGAACTCCGAAATGCAATACATTGAAAGTGTATAAGCGTTATTTTTTTGGTTAAAAACAAACTTTTAGCGGCAAAGTTGTAGTAAATTAGTTTATCTATAAGTTTCATTGGAAGAATTGGAATAAAATATTATTAATATTCCCCTAGGCTTTTCTATACAAATGAATAATCGAATCATTTTAGAAATAAATAATATCCGTCAAATCTACTTTTTTCAATTTGCACACATCTTATTGGTTAATAACTATTTAAATAATTTTATGGATATGTTTGAAAATATTTTGTGACTTACCTTAGGCAATGTAAATGTCTAGTAGAACTAATGACGAAAAGATTGCAAGTCCAAATAAAATTAGTTCGTTCATTTTACAGCATTATTTGTTTACTGTTTTGTTTAAGACGTCAATACCTAAAACTACAATTATGCATGTTAATATATTGATACCACTTAATAGTTACAGCACTCATTTATCTAGTTCAACATTGTTCTTCAGTCTTTTTTTTATTGAATCCACTTCTTAGCTTTTTAAGCTGTTTTTAACCTCTTGCATTCTAAGTTACTATTAACGTTCCTTAATTTAATAAAAGTTCTCACTCTGGCATACACGTGTATGGCTTGCTTGAAAACATTAGGGAACTTTTCAGTTAAAATACTCTTCAGATTGGCTATAACATGGTTTTGTTTTGAAAAAGAATTTCATTCTCCGTAAAACTTTAAAAATACATTTTCAAATTCTTTAATTGTTTAGCTCGGATAAATTTTCTGTACAGTTAGACATCAAAGTAAATACATTATGTAGAATACCCGGCCGACAAGAAAATTTAGTACACCGTCGCCTAAGGGTACTTGCTGATGGTAGAGGAAGCTCCATTTTCTCCTTCCAAAAATCATAAGATTTACGAGACAGAGCCCTTATCATAACTGCCCGCGATAAATCCTCACTGGAACATCTAGTTATTTTGCCCTTTCCTTGTAATTGCTTAATCTGCTGGGGAGACAAAAATTTAGAAACATAATCTGAGACTTTAGAATTTTGTTCATACCTGATTTTGTAATAAGAAAGTTTTGTCCTCAGGGTTTTGACAGTTTTTGCACGCCTTCTTAAGGATTTAGAATGCATTTTCCTTTTTTTTCACAATGGACTTATACAATATATCATGCTCTCTTCTCAGATTAGTTAGTTTTTGTTCTAAAACATCAATGGAAGATTTCACATTGTTGTTTTCTTCTAACAGATTCTCGCATTTTTCGCAAACAGAACTCGGTTGTACGAGGTTACTTTCGTCTAATCGGTCTGTATTTAGCTGCTCAATTCGAGGTTTTTTGGACTTAAACTGTTTAATCGTTTCAATTGCGTTTTTACGAACACGTCGTTTTTCTATCCGTTCATTGCGTACATCGTCATCGTCATTACTGATAGTGGGAAGTTTTATTGACGGAACAACAAAGGGCTTTAATAACAATTTCTGAGGCAGCCCTAATACGCGATTTTTCATGTCATCAATGTAGTCAGATGGTGCAAAATGATCACTACAAACATAGGCATACTTACAATTTACCGCGTCTCCTCTTTTACACTTTGATAACCAAATTTTACAAGTCTCACTGTCTTTTGGAAACATGGTACACTACTCGCTGTTCACTTCCTTCAGTCTTTTTTAGAATTATTAAATCACGTCTCAAAGAAGACCAAACATTAAAGGATAGAACTAAACTTCCCGTGCCCAGTAATTATGGAACTGTTAGAAACTATGCACTCAATGCAATTATTTTGAGTTAGAGGGTAAAATTTACCGTCAAGATGAGGGGATGGCAATGGGTTCTCCACTGTCTCCTATTTTCGCCAATATCTTTATGGAGGAATTCGAGCGAAAAGCTTTGGCTTCAGCTCAGTTCAAACCGAAGATTTGGTGGAGGTATGTGGATGATACCTTTGTTATTTTTTTCTCATGGAGACATTGAATTAAATAATTTTTTGAATCACATTAATAGTATTTCTCCTTCCATCCGCCTCACAATGGAAGTGGAAGTCCAAAACAAGCTTCCCTTTTTGGATGTGTGTGTATTAAGAGATAGGGATGTCCTTAAGACAACTGTTTTTCGAAAGATAACACACACAGGAAAATATTTAAATTATCAATCCAACCATCAAAAATCTGTCAAAGAAGGAGTAGCCTACTCGTTGTTTGATAGAGCAAAGAGCTTGTGCTCAGATAAAGATGGACTAAAAGAAGAATTTAAGAAAATTGAATCGGATCTCAGAAGCAATGGATACCCTCAATTAGTAATTAATAAGTGCAAACGAACCAGAAGAATCATTCCTGAGTCAGAAAAACTGATTTGTGATAAATTTGCGTTTATGTCAATCCCTTATGTGCCGGGATTATCGGAGAAAATTAGAAGAGTAGGTAGAAAGTACAACATTAGAACCGCGTTTAAAACACACAACACTCTTAGACAAAGTCTCGTAAAAACAAAACCAAAAAATGGCACACAGGATTCCAAAAACTGTTGTTTACAGTATAAAATGTAGCTGCAATAGGGAATACATAGGCGAGACAAAAAGACCACTAAACGTAAGGATAAAAGAACACAAAGAAAACACGAGAAAGGGTTTCACAGAAAAGTCAAAAATTGCACACCATTGTTGGTCCGAAGACCATCATATGAATTGGGATGACGCCCACATAATACATCGGGAACCACATTTCTTCAAAAGGAAATTAATTGAGGCAACATACATTAAATTGGCAGACCAACCAATCAGTCAACCATCCGCCAATCAGAGATTAGGCCGCTTTGGTTGCCAATTCTAAAAAATGAACTAAAGAGAAAACCAAAAGTATCAAACGGATCGGATATTTGTAATAAACCAATGCGGAGTCACAATATGGTTTTTAAGAAGTTTCATCTCGCATGAACCAATAATAACGAAAGGGCCCATTCCTGTTCCCCTTCCCTTGTATTTCCGCCATCTTGTTTTAGCCAGCCGTCACGATTGCCATTGGCTAGTCCCTCTGGTCAGTCGTAGGTGGTCAGTAGACGAGTGAAGACGCATTGTGACCTGTTTCCGTAGTTTACTTTTAATGATTAGTGTTTTGTATAGTTTTGTATTAAGTGCATGTCTTTAGTGTTAGTGAAGTTGACAACAACATGTAGGTTGTGATTCCTGACTTAGGCGTGCCACAACGCTTTAGTAAGATTTGTTTATTTTAACTTAGTTTGTAATTATGTATTAGGTTAGTTCTTTACCTGAAGAAGAGATCAGATTGCAGATCTCGAAACGTAGTGTTACTGTTTTCTTGTTTCACTGAACGATGGCAAATGTCCGGAAAAATCCTGTTTCCTTCACAATCCTTCCATCGTCAAAAATAACCTTTAAACAAAGAATTGATTCTCGGTACGGACCCGGAACCAGTAAACAAATCAAAGACCTTGAGAGCTTGCATCTTAAATTAACTAAACACATTAATCATTTAACTTTCTTGCATAAGTGTAAGGTTGAAGACCTTATGCCTATAGGGTTAACTCTAAAAACTCCTTTTCATAGTAGGAAAGCCAGTAAAATTTTGTCTTCGGCTTCTAAATCTTTACTTAAAGAAAGAATTGCATATCATCATCGTGAAAGATACCTCCTCCAAAATAGTATTGAGTGTAAAAAGACTGAATTAAAAACACTGATCGGTACAGAATTCAACAACATTCTCGAAAGCATCCAAAATAGATGTATAAAAGTTTCTGAAACAGATAAGAAAAAGAAAATCTCCAAACTGGAAAAAATTAGGCCTAAAAAATGTGATTTTGCCTAAGGATGGCAACGTGAATACGGATGCAAATAATAAAAATGTAATCAACCTCTCTTCAAAAATCCTGAATGAAGCGGAAATATCAGTCTTATCCAAGGGTTTAAACTTTTCTGTGGCACAAAAATCGGTAAAGGCACTGGATTTCGTAACTGGAATCGAGTCGGCTGTTTCACAGTTACCTGAGGAACAGGGTGACCGGTTTCGTTGTGAGGCCAGTCTTTTACTCAGAAACATTCCTCCCACAAAACCCAATTTGACAATAGAGGAGAAAAAGGCCAGGTCGATCCTTGGGAAAGACGACACGGTCAAAATCTTACCTGCCGACAAAGGCAACGCTACTGTGGTACTTGACTCAGTAGCGTATAAAGAAAAGATTGCGGAAACTTTAAATACTGGCAAATATACAGTTTTAAATAAAGGACCCGAACTGATTCATTTGAACGCAAAGTAGCAAACACCTTAAGAAAACATAAAGAATTTTTTTCAGATAAATTTAGATCTAAATTAACTCCTCACCACTCAAAAATCCCCCATATGTATGGCCTTCCCAAAATCCACAAACCTACCATCCCTCTTCGGCCCATCATTAGTTCTCGTGATTCACCTTGCAGGGAATTGTCTAAAGTCCTCTTGGACATCTTAACGCCATTGGTAGGAAAAACTGACTCTTTCATCAAAAATTCCAGGGATTTCGTAGAGAAGTCAAAATCCCTAAAGTTGACTGAAACTGACAAACTGGTAAGTTTTGATGTCGAAAGTCTATTTACAAATGTACCAGTTCCAGAAACTCTCGGAATTATTAAATCACGTCTCAAAGAAGACCAAACATTAAAGGATAGAACTAAACTTCCCGTGCCAGTAATTATGGAACTGTTAGAACTATGCACTCAATGCAATTATTTTGAGTTAGAGGGTAAAATTTACCGTCAAGATGAGGGGATGGCAATGGGTTCTCCACTGTCTCCTATTTTCGCCAATATCTTTATGGAGGAATTCGAGCGAAAAGCTTTGGCTTCAGCTCAGTTCAAACCGAAGATTTGGTGGAGGTATGTGGATGATACCTTTGTTATTTCTTCTCATGGAGACATTGAATTAAATAATTTTTTGAATCACATTAATAGTATTTCTCCTTCCATCCGCCTCACAATGGAAGTGGAAGTCCAAAACAAGCTTCCCTTTTTGGATGTGTGTGTATTAAGAGATAGGGATGTCCTTAAGACAACTGTTTTTCGAAAGATAACACACACAGGAAAATATTTAAATTATCAATCTAACCATCAAAAATCTGTCAAAGAAGGAGTAGCCTACTCGTTGTTTGATAGAGCAAAGAGCTTGTGCTCAGATAAAGATGGACTAAAAGAAGAATTTAAGAAAATTGAATCGGATCTCAGAAGCAATGGATACCCTCAATTAGTAATTAATAAGTGCAAACGAACCAGAAGAATCATTCCTGAGTCAGAAAAACTGATTTGTGATAAATTTGCGTTTATGTCAATCCCTTATGTGCCGGGATTATCGGAGAAAATTAGAAGAGTAGGTAGAAAGTACAACATTAGAACCGCGTTTAAAACACACAACACTCTTAGACAAAGTCTCGTATAAAAACAAAACCAAAAAATGGCACACAGGATTCCAAAAACTGTGTTTACAGTATAAAATGTAGCTGCAATAGGGAATACATAGGCGAGACAAAAAGACCACTAAACGTAAGGATAAAAGAACACAAAGAAAACACGAGAAAGGGTTTCACAGAAAAGTCAAAAATTGCACACCATTGTTGGTCCGAAGACCATCATATGAATTGGGATGAAGCCCACATAATACATCGGGAACCACATTTCTTCAAAAGGAAATTAATTGAGGCAACATACATTAAATTGGCAGACCAACCAATCAGTCAACCATCAGTCGAGATTAGGCCGCTTTGGTTGCCAATTCTAAAAAATGAACTAAAGAGAAAACCAAAAGTATCAAACGGATCGGATATTTGTAATAAACCAATGCGGAGTCACAATATGGTTTTAAGAAGTTCATCTCGCATGAACCAATAATAACGAAAGGGCCCATTCCTGTTCCCCTTCCCTTGTATTTCCGCCATCTTGTTTTAGCCAGCCGTCACGATTGCCATTGGCTAGTCCCTCTGGTCAGTCGTAGGTGGTCAGTAGACGAGTGAAGACGCATTGTGACCTGTTTCCGTAGTTTACTTTCAATGATTAGTGTTTTGTATAGTTTTGTATTAAGTGCATGTCTTTAGTGTTAGTGAAGTTGACAACAACATGTAGGTTGTGATTCCTGACTTAGGCGTGCCACAACGCTTTTTAGTAAGATTTGTTTATTTTAACTTAGTTTGTAATTATGTATTAGGTTAGTTCTTTACCTGAAGAAGAGATCAGATTGCAGATCTCGAAACGTAGTGTTACTGTTTTCTTGTTTCACTGAACGATGGCAAATGTCCGGAAAAAATCCTGTTTCCTTCACAATCCTTCCATCGTCAAAAAATAACCTTTAAACAAAGAATTGATTCTCGGTACGGACCCGGAACCAGTAAACAAATCAAAGACCTTGAGAGCTTGCATCTTAAATTAACTAAACACATTAATCATTTAACTTTCTTGCATAAGTGTAAGGTTGAAGACCTTATGCCTATAGGGTTAACTCTAAAAACTCCTTTTCATAGTAGGAAAGCCAGTAAAATTTTGTCTTCGGCTTCTAAATCTTTACTTAAAGAAAGAATTGCATATCATCATCGTGAAAGATACCTCCTCCAAAATAGTATTGAGTTGTAAAAAGACTGAATTAAAAACACTGATCGGTTACAGAATTCAACAACATTCTCGAAAGCATTCCAAAATAGATGTATAAAAAGTTTCTGAAACAGATAAGAAAAAGAAAATCTCCAAACTGGAAAAAATTAGGCCTTAAAAAAAAATGTGATTTGCCTAAGGATGGCAACGTGAATACGGATGCAAATAATAAAAATGTAATCAACCTCTCTTCAAAAATCCTGAATGAAGCGGAAATATCAGTCTTATCCAAGGGTTTTAAACTTTTCTGTGGCACAAAAATCGGTAAAGGCACTGGATTTCGTAACTGGAATCGAGTCGGCTGTTTCACAGTTACCTGAGGAACAGGGTGACCGGTTTCGTTGTGAGGCCCAGTCTTTTACTCAGAAAAAATTCCTCCCACAAAAACCCAATTTGACAATAGAGGAGAAAAAAGGCCAGGTCGATCCTTGGGAAAGACGACACGGTCAAAATCTTACCTGCCGACAAAGGCAACGCTACTGTGGTACTTGACTCAGTAGCGTATAAAGAAAAGATTGCGGAAACTTTAAATACTGGCAAATATACAGTTTTAAATAAAGACCCGACTGATTCATTTGAACGCAAAGTAGCAAACACCTTAAGAAAACATAAAGAATTTTTTTCAGATAAATTTAGATCTAAATTAACTCCTCACCACTCAAAAATCCCCCATATGTATGGCCTTCCCAAAATCCACAAACCTACCATCCCTCTTCGGCCCCATCATTAGTTCTCGTGATTCACCTTGCAGGGAATTGTCTAAAGTCCTCTTGGACATCTTAACGCCATTGGTAGGAAAAACTGACTCTTTCATCAAAAATTCCAGGGATTTCGTAGAGAAGTCAAAATCCCTAAAGTTGAACTGAAACTGACAAACTGGTAAGTTTTGATGTCGAAAGTCTATTTTACAAATGTACCAGTTCCAGAAACTCTCGGAATTATTAAATCACGTCTCAAAGAAGACCAAACATTAAAGGATAGAACTAAACTTCCCGTGCCAGTAATTATGGAACTGTTAGAACTATGCAACTCAATGCAATTATTTTGAGTTAGAGGGTAAAATTTACCGTCAAGATGATGGGGATGGCAATGGGTTCTCCACTGTCTCCTATTTTCGCCAATATCTTTATGGAGGAATTCGAGCGAAAAGCTTTGGCTTCAGCTCAGTTTCAAACCGAAGATTTGGTGGAGGTATGTGGATGATACCTTTGTTATTTCTTCTCATGGAGACATTGAATTAAATAATTTTTTGAATCACATTAATAGTATTTCTCCTTCCATCCGCCTCACAATGGAAGTGGAAGTCCAAAAACAAGCTTCCCTTTTTGGATGTGTGTGTATTAAGAGATAGGGATGTCCTTAAGACAAACTGTTTTTCGAAAGATAACACACACAGGAAAATATTTAAATTATCAATCCAACCATCAAAAATCTGTCAAAGAAAGGAGTAGCCTACTCGTTGTTTGATAGAGCAAAGAGCTTGTGCTCAGATAAAGATGGACTAAAAAGAAGAATTTAAGAAAATTGAATCGGATCTCAGAAGCAATGGATACCCTCAATTAGTAATTAATAAGTGCAAACGAACCAGAAGAATCATTCCTGAGTCAGAAAAACTGATTTGTGATAAATTTGCGTTTATGTCAATCCCTTATGTGCCGGATTTATCGGAGAAAATAGAAAAATTTAGAAGCGTAGGTAGATAAAGTACAACATTAGAACCGCGTTTTAAAACACACACAACACTCTTAGACAAAGTCTCGTAAAAACAAAACCAAAAAATGGCACACAGGATTCCAAAAACTGTGTTTACAGTATAAAATGTAGCTGCAATAGGGAATACATAGGCGAGACAAAAAGACCACTAAACGTAAGGATAAAAGAACACAAAGAAAACACGAGAAAGGGTTTCACAGAAAAGTCAAAAATTGCACACCATTGTTGGTCCGAAGACCATCATATGAATTGGGATGAAGCCCACATAATACATCGGGAACCACATTTCTTCAAAAGGAAATTAATTGAGGCAACATACATTAAATTGGCAGACCAACCAATTAGTCAACCATCAGTCGAGATTAGGCCGCTTTGGTTGCCAATTCTAAAAAATGAACTAAAGAGAAAACCAAAAGTATCAAACGGATCGGATATTTGTAATAAACCAATGCGGAGTTCACAATATGGTTTTAAGAAGTTCATCTCGCATGAACCAATAATAACGAAAGGGGCCCATTCCTGTTCCCCTTCCCTTGTATTTCCGCCATCTTGTTTTAGCCAGCCGTCACGATTGCCATTGGCTAGTCCCTCTGGTCAGTCGTAGGTGGTCAGTAGACGAGTGAAGACGCATTGTGACCTGTTTCCGTAGTTTACTTTTAATGATTAGTGTTTTGTATAGTTTTGTATTAAGTGCATGTCTTTTAGTGTTAGTGAAGTTGACAACAACATGTAGGTTGTGATTCCTGACTTAGGCGTGCCACAACGCTTTAGTAAGATTTGTTTATTTTAACTTAGTTTGTAATTATGTATTAGGTTAGTTCTTTACCTGAAGAAGAGATCAGATTGCAGATCTCGAAACGTAGTGTTACTGTTTTCTTGTTTCACTGAACGATGGCAAATGTCCGGAAAAAATCCTGTTTCCTTCTTTTTTAGAGTTATTGGGACAAGTAGCCACAGCACAACAGCTCATTTTGACACTGCATAAATAAACTAAATCCACATCAAATCACTGAGGATCAACCTCAATTAAAATCATTTCGGCATGTGCAGCTGCGTGTAAAAGACAGTGCGCCAATGTAACACATGTTCAACGCCAACACGGCCAGTCCCTTCAAGTTGCAACGCGGTGCAGGCGCGGTGGCCGTATCTGGCCTGATCAGGCCAGCGACGTCACGGCACCCCCCCTCCCACAACTCCGCCTGCCGGTGGCGGCACCGCGCTGAGAACAAAGAAATGGTTCAGGCCCTTGTTTCTAGGCCCTGATTGATTATGAAGTGACACTGGAGGTAAGTGATAAAGAACCAGTTAGAGAGAGAGACCCTATCCTATGTCACTACCTAAATTTAAATGAGTTAAGAGGCATAATTAATGACCTGTTAAAACAAGATATAATTAGGCCTAGTGAATCAAACTATGCTAGTCCTACATTTTTGGTAAATAAACCAGGCACTAATAAATCAAGAATTGTTGTAAACTATTCAAAATT